>NC_032025.1:573214-711011 GCF_001865875.1 Lupinus angustifolius
TTAGATTAAGTTCCAATACCTGAAAAGTGAAATCATTATAGTATGGATTATATAGTTAACTTAAAACCTATCCTGATAATATGTTTTTATTTTGGTCCTATAGTCATAGTCTTAAAACAAAAGGCTATCAATTACTTGAAATCATTTTGATCCTTTAGTCATAGTTGTAAAACTATGGCAAAATAGTTCTTTAGTGATGTTGCTATAATTACTAAAAAAAGGGCTTCAAAAAGTAACTTTCCAAACTTTGCAGTCATTTGATAGTAAAAGACAATTGGTTTTTATGTTAAAACTTCTATATTGGTGAAATATCTTAAAGGGCTATGATGAAAAGACATATTTTCTTAATAAAAAATGTTCAAGAATTTGCATACCACTAAAGCATATGCATCTCTACTTCTAAGGAAGTTTTAACATTATAATTTTACACATGCTATAAAAAAACAATAGAATTACATATATACTGCTTATTTTAGAAAAAAACTTTTTGGAGGGAAGGAAGTCATCCACTTACTCCCTAAGATGCTCACGATGCTGTTATTTAAGATCGGCATTTATGTGTAATTTGCATGGGGTTTTGTTAGGCGTCTCCACATTGAGTTGAATAACAAACTCAATGTGGTACTTAGGCAATGAGGCTCTCCCACCTATTAGTCTTTTGGGTTGGGCTCTTCTCATATGCTTATGTCCTAACACGTTTCTTATTTTTATGTCAATGATAACTTCAAACACCTCTTATTCAATTTTTTGACTCTTCGACACTGAGATTTCCTATTGCACTTAAGATCACATTTTGGTTCTTGTTCTGTATGATTTTTATATTTCATTTTTGCAACTATCAGATAATTATCATCAGTGGCATTTTTTTCTTATGAGCTCAGTTGATTTGCTGCTGGTTTACAGGGTGTAAAATGTGGTATTTATGGTTCCAATTCTGCAGAGTGGATTATAAGCATGGAGGTATATTTTATTTTCTTCCATCTTATCTTTTTGCCCACACTATTTGTTGGAGGTCTCAATTGTATTTATAAGGTGACGTTGTTGTTTGCATGTGTATTTGTGTTGCGTACTTGTTATTGTTCTTACGTTTACAAAGTTGTTTCTGTGGTTGTTCTTCTTGTTTGTAACAAGGGAGAGAAGGAGATAAACAGTAGAATTAGGTGAAAATTAGTGACTTCTCTGTCACTGTATTATGCTGGCCTTTTATTAAGTAAAGTGAATGTTTGCTTTACAAGCTGCTCTCAGTTACGCAAAAGATAAAAAATACTATAAAAAATAAAAGAATGCTGACAGCCTGACACACAAAGTTATATATACAAAACTAGAACAACTAATAGACTAATATTCACATCCAGTACTTCTATTGGATGTCTGCAGAGAGTTCAAATTCTATTATTCGTTGCTTTATGCTTTTGTGGTTGGTATGCCTAGTAATGATTATTTTTGCTGACCCCACCTTGTGGGACTAAGGCTTGGTTATTGTTGTTTGCTTATCTAATTTCTTCCAATCAATGGTTTTTAACATATTCCCAAATAATTGCAGGCCTGTAATGCTCATGGACTTTACTGTGTTCCTTTATATGATACCTTAGGTATGTGCTTACCTTCATTAGCACTTGTCAGGAACATGGTTATGCTTTTACTCAACCATGATTGACATTTGTTTTTTAAATCCATTGTACATGAAATTTGCTACTGTGAAGGATGAATAAATCCAAAAAGCTTGTTGTAAGAAAAGTTACAACACTTACGACCATGTGGATATATTTCCTTGTAACTTTTACCAAAAAGTAAAGCAGTTCACTAATTTATCCACTTTTAAACAACTTAGCTATGCCTTGAACAGAGATAAATCTTTTAATTATTTTTTTGTAATTTTATCAACAAATAAATAAGTTTGCTGATTTCTGCCCTTCTGAAAATGTTACCTAATTAGTGGACAAAGTCACTTCTTTTAAAAATGTTATGTGGTTACTTAGCTTACATAGAAACCTGTCACTAACCTGAATGTGATTACCTATTCCACAACAATTGTAAAATAATTTATCTTGCAGAAAAAGTCAAACTCTGCCTGATGCTGGTAGAACATTCCGGTGTACACATATTGATAATCTGTTACAAGAAATTTCTTAGGTTCTTCTAGGACCAAGAACACACCCATCCTAATAATTTATTATCTACTTTGCTAATATTAATTATCATTGGGCTTGACACTCTCATATGTATGACTTAGGTGCTGGGGCAGTAGAGTTTATTATAGCCCATGCTGAGGTCTCAATTGCATTTGCAGAAGAAAAGAAGATACCCGAGGTTCTCCCATTGAAACTATCCATTCTTTAACAGTTTATTAGGAAGGATTAGAGATTTGTATACAACTTAATGTAAACAGACAGGCTTATACATTTTTTTCCTTTTTAACTTTTCAGTTATTGAAGACATTTCCGAATGCTGCAAAGTATCTCCGGAGTGAGTTTCATTGATTCTCCTCATTCTTTCCTAAAATGAAGTGCATTAGAAAGAAGCAATAACTTCTTTTTTTTACTTTGGGCAGCACTTGTGAGTTTTGGAAAGGTTACCCCGGAACAAAAGCAAGAGGTTGAAAAGTATGGGTTGGCAATATATTCATGGGATGAATTTTTACTATTGGTGGGTTATTCTTTTAATTTACTATTATCACTAAATTACTGTTAGTCCTTTCTACTATTAGTTGTCAAATTGATATGAAAACCAAGTTCTTTCTATAATTGCTTTCCATTATCTTCAATTACTCTTTTACATGAAAATTTGTTTTATTATGATTGCTATCCACCTGCTGTATGAGTGGCATCTATTGATAAAATAAGTGAAAAATTTCTGCACAATGTGAATGTTAAAAATGAGGATGCTATCTTGTAGGCGGCAACTTGTGGATTGTTTGGTTACATCAAATTATATAGATACATATACACTGGAATTTATTGTTCTAATTCTCAGTTTAGTCTTCTTAACTAGTGGCTTGCAATCTATTTTTGTTGCTCTACAGATATTTTGGTTGCCTTTCTTATTTTATTTTTAATGTCTGCCACAGGGTCAAGATCAGAGTTTTGATCTTCCCGTGAAGAAAAGGAGCGACATCTGTACAATAATGTATACTAGTGGAACTACCGGTGATCCCAAGGGTGTCTTAATATCCAACGAGAGTATTATTACACTTTTAGCTGGGGTTAAGCGACTGTTGGAGAGTGTCAATGAAGAAGTAATTTTATTTTACAACATATGGATTTTAGTTTTTACTTAAACACATGAATCATGAACTATGCAGAGCACACCAATTGTGTAAATTAGTTTCATTCAAGCTAAGCATGTCGCATATTACTTATCTCATTTGAATGCTCTAGATATTTTTATACAGATCTATGATAATGAATGCTTCGTTGTCCTTTCTTTGACTTCCACAATCTCCCCTTCTTTCTTCCTTTGCAGTTGGAGGTGAAGGACGTATACCTATCATACCTTCCTCTTGCACATATCTTTGATAGAGTCATTGAGGAGGCATTCATATGGCATGGTGCCTCAATAGGTTTCTGGCGAGGGGTGAGTATCTGAGCTAAATCTATCATTATTGAAAGAATGTCCGGTGTGACAACTGAAGTTTGGAAAGCCACACTTCAGATTTGATAGGAACATGACCATCATTTACACAATGCCTGCAGGATGTCAAATTGTTAATTGAAGACATTGGAGAGCTAAAACCAACTATTTTTTGTGCAGTTCCCCGTGTGCTTGATAGAGTGTACTCAGGTAAACTCTTGGGTTTTCGATAGCTTGGTGATCTTTCTAACATCATATGATGTTGAATTGTTGATTGGTCAAATTATGATTTCTGGAGGGCAAATCTACTCTGTAAATTATTTCTTGTTCATTGCAGTAACTTTTCCCCCTAAGAATATAGCTTATCCATTCTTTTATCAGCCCGTCCCTCCCCCACCGAAAATAAAATGAACTAAGACTTGCATTCTCCATCTGATACACAGGTTTGACACAGAAGATTTCTGCTGGGGGCTTCCTAAAACAAACATTATTCAACTTTGCTCACTCATTGTAAGTACAGTGATATTCTAAGCGACTACAGGATTCTTGACGAAATCATTAAAAAAATCTGTAAATTATTGGTGGTGCCTCAATAGACATTGCATTATTCTAATAATATAAATTCTCAAAATTGGCTGCAGTAAGTTGAATAACATGAAGAAAGGGCATCCTCATGCAGAGGCATCCCCATTTTTTGACAAACTTGTGTTTGATAAGGTAGTAAAACTTATACCTTTAACTCTCCAGCTTTTCAGGCTTCAATATGGCAGGATTGTTCTATTTATTTATTAAATTTCTTTTGCAACTTGATCAGGTAAAGCAAGGATTAGGGGGTAAGGTACGCCTTATTTTGTCTGGAGCAGCACCTCTATCTACACATGTGGAATCTTACTTACGGGTGGTGACTTGTTCTCATGTCCTTCAAGGATATGGTATGTTCCTCTTAAATTTAAAATTTAAAAAGGTGGTCCATTGTATGAGACTCCTACCTTGTGGGGTATGAGGATAGTAGATATACGCAGCATAACAGCCTTACCCTTGCAAGCGAAGAGACTATTTTCGGAAATTTTAAAAATCAAAATCAAAATTTTCCCCTCCTGTCATACAGTTTTGTTGCACCAATATCAGGACTAAACTAAATTTTCCCCTCCTGTCCTGTCATACACACACACACATACATATATACATATATTCTTTTCTAAAAGAAAGATAAATTTCAGTATGGATCAAATGCTATTCTCATGTGTTACAGACAACATGCTGATTTGAGATATTAGTTGAATCTCCATTTATGTCTTGTTGACTCTAATTTTGGATAAATTATCCATGATTAATTTGATGAGAGCTTTGACAATTAGCTCATGCTTTTAGATTTATTGCATTTAATATTAATATTTATATTAGAAGATGTCTAGCTGAAACCTGTGTGGAAGTTATTCTGACGTCTCATCACTCTAATGCAGTGTACTTTACAGAAGACAACATAGCTATTAGAATGTTAACTTCTTTATGGCCCTTGTACAAGACTATGGACTTGATTAATGTGCTTTTGTTAAAATTAAAATAGGTCTGACTGAAACTTGTGCGGGAACCTTTGTCTCCCTACCAAATGAACTGGGCATGCTTGGAACAGTGGGTCCTCCTGTACCAAATGTGGATGTCTGCCTTGAATCTGTTCCTGAAATGGGATACAATGCACTTGCTACCACACCAAGGGGAGAAATCTGTGTAAGGGGAAGTACCTTGTTCTCAGGTTACTACAAACGTGAAGACCTCACAAAAGAGGTTTTGATTGATGGATGGTTCCATACAGGTTATTTCATCTATATTTCCCACAATTGAACTTTAGATGCTCTGTTAAATTGGCTGTTTGGTCACTTTTTTTTATATGTGTGATATATTCAACAGGGGATATTGGAGAATGGCAACCTAATGGAAGTATGAAAATCATTGATCGGAAGAAGAATATATTTAAGCTTTCACAAGGAGAATACGTTGCTGTTGAAAACCTGGAGAATATTTATGATCAACTTTCTTCTATTGAATCTGTATGTCGTAAGAACCCTTTCAATGGTTTTGCAATCCTAGTTTGTGGTGAATTTTTTGCCTATAGAAAAATATATGGTAAATTATGTTGGTCATATAAAAGGGGAAATGTGTTCAGAAAGTGTTGCTCAAACTACTCGAGCTGATGAGCTCAATAGTTCACATGATAGAATGACACAAAATGTGCCCTGGATGAGCTTGAGACCAGGTGGCCAATCTTGATAAACTAAATCTTTCGCCTCTGCTTGGGTTATTTTAGTATGAAGTTCAAAATAAAGCAGACTGATCCCTAGTGTCAGTTTATGGTGACACTACTACTTTTAAGGCTTGGACATCTTTCTTTCATGCCTAAACATATCCAAGTTGCATTAAGGCTTGATGTCAAAGTGCTTAGTTTAAAGAAATGAAGTTTTAGTTTTGGCTTCCTTTCATGACCCAAAAACGTTCTGTCCCATGCTGATTTAAACTTTTCTTCTCCTGTCTCAGATATGGGTTTATGGAAACAGTTTTGAGGCCTTCCTTGTTGCTGTTGCTAACCCCAGGAAGGAAGCACTTGAACGTTGGGCGGAAGAAAATGGCATAAGCATGGACTTCAATTCACTCTGTGAAGATTCTAGAGCAAAAAAATACTTACTTGACGAGCTTTCAAAGATTGCAAAGGAAAATAAGGTCATCTTTAGTTCAAGTCTCCTATCATTGTTCAATTTTCTTATATTTGGAGTATATATGCATGTATATATCATGTTAAAGAAGTCACATTATTCCAAAGTTGTTTCTCTACTACCTTCAAGATTTGTCATGATTAACATTCAGTATACTTTTTAAATAAAATAGCAACCATATAAACTATATACTTGTTTAAAATAATATTTAGCATGAAATACTAACATGATTACCTATTATTCAGTGGTTGCATGGAACAAAATCATTCTGTATGATGGTTAATTTAAGTGGTGTTTGGCATCGGTTGATCCTATTGTATATATGCATGTGTTACTGTGTAGAAGTTCATCTACTGAAGCTTTGTGGGATGTTGAATTTTTTTTTTGGCAGTTGAAAGGTTTTGAGGTTATAAAAGCAATTCATCTTGACCCGGTTCCTTTTGATATGGAACGTGACCTTATCACTCCAACATATAAGAAGAAGAGGCCTCAATTGCTTAAATACTACCAGGTACAAGTAGTCAAATTCTCTGGATTTCAGTTGAACTCATAGTTGATTAGAATTTGCAAAGTGGAAATCACTTCCACATGAAAAAACTCTCCTTTTGTTTATAAAAAAAGTATGCAAGACTTAATTAAGAACTTTTATAGCCTATCTGGTGGTCAGGATAGAATAAGAACATGATAGGATAGAAAATAAGATACAATATGAGTATGATAAGCTCTTCTCCTATCCAGTGTTTTGTACACTTCTGAAGACAATAACATTGGCGTAGTGGTGGTGGCAGGGGCGTTCAAGTGCCCGAGCATGAGCTGGAAAATTGTACCATCCTATCTTGCTCCCCTGTAGGATAGAAAATCACTAGGTGAATATGATAGGATAGACCAAACTCGACAAAGTCTAGATTACAATATGATAGGATAGACCAGACTCGAGAAAGTCTAGATCACAATATGATAGGACAAACTGTCTTATGCTGTCCACTAGATGAGTCCTTATACTACAGGGACCTATTTATAAATAGAGTAAAACTAGAGGGACCAAAAGGTTTACTTAACCTGAATTTATTTTTGTTACTTGGAGTGAAAGATGGTGAAAGTACTAACTGCAATCCTTTTTCCGTGGACAGAATGTCATTGACAACATGTACAAGAGTGGAAGCAAACCCAATGCCTGAGATAAATTTTGAAAGCTAATGCCATGGAGATAATTTATTTACATCATGATGTTGTACTTGTCTCTGTTAATTTATTTCCTTTTGGTCACTGTATATATGAGTATTCAGTGAGAGCAGATAATATCATGCATAGCTTCTGTTTAACCGTGGAAGATATGAAAATATGCTTCTGTAAACTGAGTTACATTATTGCTTGAAGAAACACATAGGGAAAAAGACATGTTACTTATGCATATTAATGGCAATTATATTTCCTCATATTTCTAGATACTGCAATTCTTTTTAATATCGGTGAATTTGTATTTTGCCCAGTGATTATCTTCATGAGAAAGATATTATTAGAATAAAGGCCATCGTTTTTGTTAAAACAAAGGGACTTAGTAAAAAATGCACCTCTGCCTCTCACTGTAAAACTGTTTATGAATGCACTATAAGGAACATAATATCATAAACTAACAAAATTACACCTACGGGCCAAGCAAACCAAGTGGAATGACTAGATCACCTTCTAGGAAGGGTGCCAAATAATAACTCTTATTATACTTCCCCATCAACACACAAAACAATCCTCTTAATGTTATTATTATTTAAAATGTTGAGGGTTTGTCTCTTTGGGAACCTTTCCCTCTGTCGCTGGAGTTTTTTGGTTGAAAGGTTTGATTTTGAGAGATGAGTGTAAGTTGTTTTTTAATTGTGTGGAAAATCCAAGTTCGGGAGTTAGTTTTATAATTTCCTCTTAGAATATTAATGAAATATACTATAAAAAGCTTATAGAAAAAGTTAGGAATTATTTTCTTAACTCTATTTTCACATATTATTCTTAAAATATGATATAAATTCATCCAAACCCCTTATCCTGATGTCATGATTTTTACATCGAAGATGGTTATACTTGGAAATTTTTGTGAAATAGCTACTCAATTTTTAATTCTTGGAGAAATTATGAGTATTATTTTGATACATGGTCAATGTATAATTAAGGCAACAAAACAAGCCATGTGATGTGGGCATTGCACGCAGTCCATATGGCTTCTGCAACCTTCAAAGTCAGCAAAATATTTCTCAGCTACTCAGTCCTTTCTTTGCACTACTCATTTTCTTTGTACTCATTTAAGGGTTTAATAACATCTCAACAAAGTTTATATTAAACTAAATAAAATACCCGCCGAGAGAGTTAGCCCCACATACTTATGGATGTTACCAACTCAGACATGATTGCCTCAAATGTGAGTATACATATGGGAAACCAAAAAAAATAAAAGCCCTTCCGTCTTGAATTAAAAATGGAATTTTATACTTCACCATCAAAAGCTCACCCAGTAAGTTAGTTGTTATGTCTCAAAATCATTGAAGGGCCAAATAAATTGGATTGCATTGCAGTTTCTTAAACTTTAAACTAAAATTAAAAGGGCCACAATTGACTATGTCGTACCTGTTTCTGTTATTATAAACAAAGTACATAAAACAAATAAGAACATATTATATAGTATATGTGTATAATTTGTCAAACCGACCTAGAGAGACATGTCATTAGTCATTACATTAAGGAATTAGTTGGAGAGTTTATAAACACAGCTCATTTCATGAGACAAAGGTCAAACCGCCAAGGACCACTCATTATTCATTACAACATTGTGTGGAAATGGTTCAATTTTTTTGTTTGAAATTAATCCTATGTTTAGTTATGAGTTAAATTCTATTTGAGGACCCTTAATTAATGTTGACCATTATTTTGAACTTGATTTTCGGCACTGGCTCACTCATTTTGTGAATGTTTAAACAAAGTGACATCGTAGGAATTTCAAACATGTTGGTACCGGTGGGGCAGGGATAGCGTGACACGTTTAAGGTTAAGGGTATTTTCGATAAGAAAGAAGAAGAAAGTCGTAGTGTAGAATGGTGGGTTTAGTTTACATGAATACGAAAGAGTCACATTTCAACGACCTTTTGGGACATAGTTGGTGAATTGGTCACAGCCATCCAAACTCCAAGGCCCCCCACTAGGGATAACAATGGGTCTAAGTACTATATGGATCATATGTCGTGAATGGTGTTTCATTCCATATTTTAAGTCAATTAAAATGTAATTTTTTGTTATTTTTGTTTTCAAATTTTGTATTTCATTCATGTGTCAAAATATGATAGACTTGAGACAGATAATGAGATACGAGGAGAAGTGATCTTTATCCGTCTAAGTAATCCACTGTCATGAGTTGCCTACTTAATTCGTTTTGGAATCGGATTTACAAACAATTGTTGGATTTACTACTTGTGGGTCTTTGAGTATTTAGTAGATTTGTGGTTACCCAAAAAATACATATTACTGGATAAAAACTTATTTTACATTTTGACCATCAATTCTAAGAAAATTTAATGGTTCAGATATACTCTTTAATTCAAATTATTGGATTTTCTTACAAGGAATGATTAAGACGAAGAATAATTTTTTTAACTTACACTCTTATCTCTCTTTCACACCCATAGTGAAAATAAATTAATTATTATAGAAAGATAAATGAACTACGGAGAAAAACACAATAAATTCAACTCACTATTATTTTCATTATGAAAATATTTGTTGTAATGACACGAATAAATTGGAACAGGTCAATAAAAGTGTACATTAATAAATGAAAATTTTGCAAATAGTTAAAAATGATGTGAAATTGACATAATAATATGAATATGGAAAAAGATGGTAATGTTGTTAAGAGGATAAGGGTGGGATGTGGAGGGACCTCGACCAACTAACTTATTTATTAAAAGTTATCATAAACAGACAAAATAGACCTTTTTGTTCTCACTCTTTCCACACATTTTTCAACGCGTTCCCATTCTATTTCTATTTCTACTCATTACTCCAATAATTCACTTTACACCCATGTCACCTCACACTTTAGCTTCTGCTTCTTTACTCAAAATATTCATATACATACTTCATATTTTTTGTATTCCTAATTATACAAAACTTGTATATACATTTCGGTTTATTTACTATAATGGTGTAACTCTATCATTTGGTTCATAGTATCCAATTCTTATTTGGTTTAGAGTCCTTAAATAAAAATGTTGTTAGCATTTCACCATTAATAAGCTTACAATAAAAACGTTGTTGTTCCACTAGTATAAACTCTGAATCTTGCTTGCATCATGCATCTAGATGCTCTTAGTTGTTAGGTGTGAGTGAGATGCATGTACAGAAAAATAAATTAAAGAGAAGAGAAGAGATGAGATGAGTGAGTGAATCTTCTTTCCTTAGGATTGTTTTCCAAGTTTCTAAAAACTGATTGGCGATTACTTGTTCCATAATTTTCCTACCCATATGTTCTGAACCAATTAGAATTAGCAAAATAATATTAAAATATTAATTTTTCTTTTTAAATGAGTGAAGTTTTGTCATTAGCTTAGGACATCAAATAAGACATGAATAGGAACATATGATCTTCATTTTTGCACTATCACCGTCACACACCTTTTTAAACCCACCTTTATGCCTTCAATGCACCATTGATAATTGATTGGTCTTTGTCCCCACTTTCATGAGTTATCTTGGCACCCTAATTGATAGTTGCACTTCTATCTTATAACCCTTATTTTACCTTAACAACTTTATAAAGTTGTCAAATTTTGAAATTAAAATGTTAATAAATTCACTAATACAATTCAAGGGCTTATTTTAATATATATTTTTAAATTAAAATGTTTAAAAAACTAGATTTCACGAAGTTAAAAAAGTTGTAAAAAAATAAAACTAACATATCTAAAACGAAAATGATATATCATCCTATGTTATAAGAAAAGTGACATACATTACATAGTAATACTTTGTTTATTAATGATTTGCTTAAAAATGATATGCGTTACTTTCTCATGGATAAGAAGATATGTTGGATCTAAAATCGACATAACTATGGCATGTCATGTTGCTTTTCTATAGAGGAGGGACTTAAGACTCCCTTGTCCACTCGCCCATTCCACAACTTTATAAAAAACGTAAGGGCTTACTTCATCATTAATTGAAAAAGGAAACAAAAAATATCACTGCCTAAACTTTTAACCATTCAACTACTCTATGGCAAGAAATATAGAGAGATGGCCTTTACAATGAGGCATGTGCTACCCGTACTGACTTTACTTAATGGTAACTACCTAATCAAAAAGTTTGCTTCAACATTTTGTTGCAAATTGCAAATGTATGTATACATTTTAATCTGGTTTTGTGTGGGAAGTTTCTTATATTAGTGTCGTAAAAACTGGTTGGTGTCGGTCGGTTCAACCGATAAACAGTCACAATACTGGTATATTATAATAATATGTTGGTCATGCAATCATGCCGATCAAAACCAGCTAAAACCAGTCAAAACTAGTCATACCGGTCGGTTTTCAATTGAACTGTATCAGTCATATCGACATGTTTTTATTTAAAATTAATTTTTAATGAAAATAAAAAAATTGATTTTTTTATTAATTTCTCAACATTAATGTTAATATTTTATATATGTATATCTAATATCGCTATATATAGTTTAATTAATGAACCACTGATTGAACCGCTATATCACCATACTAATACCTTAATCGGTTTAATGACCGGTACGGAATTAGTAATACTGCTATATATGTGATTATTAACAACGAGGTATTACCTTAAGAGGTACAATAATAATGAAATTTAATTCATAGCTGCTACCATTACCATCTATATGAGATGTAGTTATAGGTAATTAGTTATTTACTGTTGTTTCTTAGTGATCAATCTTTTTTTTTAATTTATTTATTAAATTATGAGGAATTAATGAAAAATGTAAATTGTAATTAAAAATGTTGGGTGTAGTCCAAAGATATGATTATTTTTTGTCTTGAACTGAATCAATATTTTCTGAGTATTGACTAATTCTCACTTGTTATTTGTGGTAGTACAGGAAATAATTGAAAAGCATCACTATCAAATTGAATGCCATGTTTCTAAATCAAGATAGTTGGCATAAGCACGTAAGTGACATTGCTGTCAGCTAAGAAAGTAAACACAAAAAGCTACTATTCATCCCATTTTAATGCTTATTCCGGAATAATCACTTAAATAGTATTGCTGCTTCAACCAAATCACTCATAATTTGATTTTTATTGTAGTTTAAGGAAATTAGATCCGTCTTGGTATTAAGCTATATTCTTTCTTTGCCAAATGGTTGTCAAATGTTAATACCCAACAAAATGAATGGCCATCAGCTACTCTATATTTTGTGTCTCGTTACAATCCAATGTCATATATTTAAAATAAAAAATAATATTTTTGTACTATTTAATGGGATATGATTAACTTAGAACATGAAAACAGAAAATCGTTCAACAAAAGTATGCTCTTAATCTTGTGAATCCTAGAACTCGAGAATATTTTTTTATTAATTATTTATCAATTCTATTACTTAGTGAGTTTGGGATGTCCCAAACCCAAACCTTCTATGACCACGAAGAATGATTGAGGTAGCTTAGATGATTTAGATATCAGCCAAACTTATACCTTTTAGTTTGGCGATTTAGTTATAAACTTATGTCATTAAATTTGTTTAATTTTTGTCCTGTTTTCTATTTTTGTACTTTTACTTAAGAAAGATTATTTCATTAACTAAGAATATCTCTATCTTACTGGCAAACAATTAATCATTTATCCATATAATTAGTATATTTTTTTTGTTATCATCTATGATAAATGTAACTTTTCAGGATTGAACATTAATATTTAATGAAATAGGATATTGTCATTTGTCAACAATATGTTGATCTAATGAGGTAAGATTCTCCTGAATTTCCAAGGTTGATTGATAGTTTGATTACTGAAATCGACATTTGTTGGAATATATAGCCACAAATCCCAAAAATGATTAATTGCTTATTAAAAAAGGTAAAAAATACGTTTGATAGTATCATAAAATCTGTCGTTATACTTGGAAATTCAGAACTTAAATTAAATATATTTGACATAAAAAGATTGAATTGATTAGAATGATAAGAAAATAAAATAAAAATAGGTGTAAGAGGCGTGGATGGTTGGTGTTGGTGAAGTAGACGCGTGGAAAAAGGTCTCTTTTGGGAATGAGAGGTATAGGAGCTTCTGACTTCTGCTCTCACGTTCTCATATCGCTGCAATTAATTGCAAAAGTAGCCTTTTACATTTTTCATTATCTCATTTCATACATTTTTAGTTGTTTGATAGGATAGAAAATTGAAAGAAAGTGGAGATACAATAATATAATAATTATTGTTAATGACATTTATTTGCATTACCAAAAGTGTCATTATCCTATCAATAAGAAATTAATCATTTCCAGGTACACAACTATCTTTCACAATAAGTTTTTCTATTAGGAATTAAACATTTAACTATTTAGTATTTATCAGATCTAGTGAGACATTACATTGTGAAACTAATGTCTTCTCGTTATTAATAATGACATTGACATCCATGTATTGATTTGTTTTCTTTTGAATTTTAGGAAATTAGCAACATTTAAGTGACTAACACAAAATATGAATTTCTTAAATGTACACCGAGTTAGCAATGAAAAATACCATCCTAATTTTCTCTATTTGAGTTTTCTTCCAACATTGAAGAGAAAACCTAAAGACATTTGTTTCACCATTTTTTCTTTCCTTCCCTTTATTCAATTCATTTTATTGTTCTTCTCACTTTCATTCCTTCATTTTTCACTCATACCAAACATAACCTTAGAGATACAACCTTCCAAGTTGTGAATTAGATATATAATGTAATAATAATAAGTAATAATAATAATAAATCTTTTACATTCAATTCTCTGTCATTATTCCTACTAATTTGAAAGAGTAATCTAATTAAAGTTTGAGTGCATACTTGAATACGAGATGAAATGGAAAAAGTTAAGTTTTTTATGCTATAAATACATCCAACTATGGTAACATATTCAGCATCATATTGTTTCAAACCCTCTCACCCAATAATCCATATCCTCTTATCTTCTTATTATATTGTTTCCTGCATCACTTTCTTCTCAAGTTCTCTTCTTTTTCCCTTAGGAAGAAGGACCAATTTTTTCAGTGCCCTTCTTTCTATACATTGTTTTTTCATGTACAGAATGCAAGAACAAAACACACAGTATGAACTCCAAGATGGAGCTGATATTGGTTACTCTTTATCAAAGCTCATATTATCAAGTAGAACAAATACTCTTGACTCAATTTTCTCTCATTGCACACCAACAAATTCAAATTCCACCACCACAACTTCAAGCACTAGCACCACCAGTACCAATTCCATATTGGATTGCTTTGAGCCTTTAACCTCTTCTACCTTTGACCCTTTAACCTCTTCTACCTTTGAGCCTTTGGGTTCTTCAGTATATCTTCGCCAAAGAGATATCCTTCAAAAGTTTTACCATGAAAACAGGGTAAAAAATGGATCTTTTGTCCCATCTTTTTCAATGGCAAATCCAACTCTAAATTCTGCTGCATACACAAGTTCTTTGAGTTCTTTGGTGAACCATTCTTGCAAGAAGAAACAGTACCGTGGAGTGAGACAAAGACACTGGGGAAAATGGGTCGCAGAGATTAGATTACCACAAAACAGAATGAGAGTGTGGCTTGGAACTTATGAAACTGCTGAAGCTGCTGCTTATGCTTATGATCGTGCAGCTTATAAGCTTCGTGGAGAGTATGCACGTTTGAATTTCCCGAATCTTAAGGATCCTACTACTTTAGGATTTGGAGATTCAACTAGATTGAATGCTCTCAAGAACTCTGTGGATGCTAAAATACAAGCAATTTGTCTAAAAGTGAAAAAGGAGAAAGCTAAGAAGAATGCTGCAAAGAAGCTTAAATCCGGTAATGACTCAAACAGAGAGAAATCTTCGGCCAAGAATGTTAACTCGTGTTCTATTTCTTCATCCTTGCCACAGTTCAATTTTTATGATAATTGGGCAAATGGGTTGTTATTGCCTAGTGTTTCAGAGGATGGAGTTTGGAAGGGGGAGAACTCGGCGTCCCCGGCTTCGGCTTCGGCTTCTACAGAATTTCCAATGATGGTAACAGATGAACCAGAGTTTGAAGGATGTTCACTTGCAAGGATGCCATCCTTTGATCCTGAGTTGATTTGGGAAGTTCTCGCAAATTAGATTAGTAAATAACTCGTTAAGTTTTTCTCAATACAGTCAAATGTATCCCCTCACCCGATGAGTAATATGAACGTAATTTTATATTATTAGTTAGGATGAATACTAGTGTTAAGTAATTGTCTTGGTGGGTCTGGTTTGTGTGAATGGTGAGGGGTCATTTATCATTTTAAGCAGGATTGTTATGGCTGTCCTTTCGGCCTTGCCTTTTTAAGCTCAAGGCTTTAGAAGTTTTCATATGGCAGTTATTGTGAGCTTGTAATATATAGTTTTATTTCTCATCATTATAAATCTTCTTTATTGAAACCATCTTGTGTTTACAACTCCTTCTTCATGAATTCATCCATAATTAATACAATCCAAACGCTAATTAAGTATGCAAGTATAAGAGGGACAAGGATATGATGTCCCAAACCAATCAATTTTTGTTTCATTGTTATTGGTTAAGAACATAGTTGCGGACAACAGATTCTCATCCATATAAGAACATGTTTGACAACACAAGTTTATATATTATCTTACTCACTCCACCAAGGTTTTTTTTGGGTACATACTCCACTAAGTTTTGTCGAGCTATTTGTTGAACTCTAAATAAATGATTCTATTTTTTAAAAGCTAGCTTTACAAAAGCTGCTTCAAGTCGTTTTGTCTCTAAGACAATATCTGCCTATAATTCTTGGACAAATTATCTGTAAACTTATTTATCGAATGAGATTTTATATCAACATAATATATTGTCTTAAATTATATAACAATTTTCAAATAAATTCACTCCTACTTTGGCTTAATTCAATTGACTAGCTACTTCACCTACAATCTCACATGTATAAGTTGGTTTTACCATAGAGCCTAACTCTAAGTTACACCAAAGGCAATATTAGAGGTCATAAACTAATAGTTGCACAATCTTTAATTATTAAATATTTTTTTGACCAATTATAAGTCATAATATATGAAATGACACAAACTAAGAGACAAAAAATGTGCTCCCGTTTACAAATAGGCAATCAACTCTGGCACAAACAATAGAAGAGAATAGGAGGGAACATGAAGTGACATGCACACTATACAAGGACAAATTCTATCTTAAACAGACATTTTGTCTTCTTAAGATAAGTCAAGACATTCATTATAAGGCTTTGACAATTCTTACCATATATGCTATTTTGGTTTCAGCAATATTATTGGAAGATTGGAAGTACATATGTTATTGTCTACAATAAAGATCAAAGAGGATAGGTTTCCTTAAATGAAGGAAAAAGAGACGTATTGAGTTTTGAAATGACAATATAAGAAAGTTATGGTAATATAATGTGAGATAATTGAGGTTGAATTGTTGTCCATCGATTTCACTATTAACTTCTTCTCCCCTCATTTTTCAAACTTCAATTTTAAGAGTGAACTTTTTTTTGTAATACTAAAGATATTTCTCATCTTTTGAGTAACAAAGTAACCATTTTCAAATTTGTGGTTGCCCCTCCCATTAAGTGTCGCTCGCATGAATGAAACCTTCAATGTTAAGGATCCAGTGATGCCTTATATTACTAGACTAATCTCTTGCTTAAATTATGTGAGGATGTTTCTTAATTAACATAAAAATACAAGTAAATATAAGGCCCTTTTATATATAGAGGATAGATGATTTGTGTCATGTGGGCTGGACGAAATGAGTCTTGTGGCTATTAAAATGGGCCAAGGTGGTTGCGTTTTGTTTTCTTTTTCTCCTTTCTGTCCGTTAGGAGTATTTAACATTTTTCTTGTAGTCCATTTGCTAAGAAAATGATTTTCATACCATTTGCAAGACACCTACTAGGGATATTGTATGAATTATTATGATTTCCTATAATCCAAATATCATCATAAAAATATGATATGAGAAATGTGTTGAACATATACGCGATCGAATAGCCTTCAACTATCGATTATCTTACTATCAAGGGAATGGGAAGAATCACAAGTAAGAGAAGATGTCTTAAACCAAACTCTTAAGATAATAGTTCTATGAGTCTTTCCACTTATAATCTCCTTAATCAATCTCTCTTATATATAACGTAGAACCTCACACTTGAATATACCTAATAATCTTCGCTCAAGTGCGTACCACACATTTATTGGTTCATCCCCTTATATCTATTATGTACAAGTTGAATAATCAACTTTGATATAACTTGTTGAACCTATTCACAATCATGTAGTCTCATGGATGATTGAAAATCATTGTCTTATATTAAGACAGTAGAACCATAAGTTATTTCCACTTATAGTTTTTTCATTGGTCCTGGTATACAATATATTTTAATATACCCAACAAATGAATAACATAGTGAATATCTAGTAATTAGGTCAAGAATGGTTTTTGATAGTATTGACAATGGAAAAAATAATCAGTTTCCAAAATATGAAAACTTTTAGAGATTAATTTTCTTTTTTGAAATTTCATTGCTGGAGTACTTTGCTTTTTTATATAAAAAAATATATAGCCCCATGACCAATACTTAAATATTTGTTATAAAAAGTATTTATTTTAATGATATAAATTTAAGTATGCCACATCCTCTGCCTAGAATTGTTAGGGTTAGTCAATGGCTCCTAACAATATTTAAAGTAAGAGACTCCAATTATTCAGATAAGTAAAAGTGTTGCAAACTATAGAGATCACATAACAATGATTTTTTCTTCCTCTAAAAACATATCTTTGATTTTTCTATTGGTAGATATTCTGATGCATTCCTAACCTTCAAGGCTTCACTAGATAATGTAATTCGTACCAGTCATTCAATTTTCACGTGGAAGCTTCTGTTGGTCATTCAAACATTTGACCAAACCCAAAGTTAGGTCATTATGTTACCCCACAGTAAAATATAAAAATATTTTTTTGACCATAAAAATATAATATTGATTTCAAACATTATTACCACCCATAGTTGTTAGTCTAAGTGGTACATGCTTAATTCTTTTGAGCAAAGTTTTGAGTTCGAGTATTGTAAATAAAAAATATCCGTCAGAAGAGTTAGCCCCATATACCTATGATTTTTCCAGCTCGAAAATGATTATCTATAATGTAAAGATACATATGGAAAACAACACACCGTATGAGATTTTCTGATTTATCACAGATCTACGTCTAACTGCATGCCTCATGTCAAATTGTTTAACAAAATACACTATTTAACGTGGTACAAATTTATTTTTTACATAATCAAAAACCTGATTATAAGTTTTACATATATGCAAAACATGAACCGTTCCAATAAAAACATTGGTCTAATAGTTTAATGTTCCACTAAATTTATAAAGTAAACAAAAAGTTAAGATTTCGATGAGAATAACACTTATCGGGAGAATCAATTATAAAAAAACATTACCTTTAAAGAACTAGCTAGCCTCACAATAATCTATATTAGGACTTGTGTTGAGAAAATTATTGCATAAGAAAAGGCAACGCATTGAACATAAATGCAATTCTCATTATGCATGCACATCGTCAGCAGTGGCGTGATTCTGTTATTAGTCTCATTAGCTGTCCAATTCATCCAATTTAATAATTAAATTCGTTATCAACTGAAAGCAACAGGGTAACCATGCCAAATATGATTCACTATTGATAGGGAATAACCATGCCAAATAATTGTACCCACAAGGTCATTTTTTGTATTTTCTGCATCATAAGTTCTAACTCTCAACTCTTGCTTGCATTGTGAGGCTTTAGACATTAGAAATGATTGCCCTTTGTCATGGACTCTCATCATAATCTTTTTTTGAACACATTACTCTATATGATTTTTCAAGTGATTTATTCTATTCTTTGAACTTTTGCCAAGTTGTTTCTTACAACAGCTGTTTCTAGTCTTGTCTACCCTAATCACTTTAATCTTTTAAAAATGTTCCCGTACTAGACTACTATCCTTAAATGGATGGATAATGAAAAAATTAGATAAAAAAGATTCACACAGTTAAAATGTCTTAGTTAGTATATATTTAAATAGTAAATTATATAAAGATATAGCATGTAAATGATTGTTTATTATTATTATTATTATTATTATTATTATTATTATTATTATTATTATTATTATTATTATTATTATTATTATTATTATTATTATTATTATTATTATTACTTTTAATAAAAATAGATTGTTTACTTTGAAAACACATAAAAACAGATAGTATATACTAGTCAAAACTCGTTATTGTTTCAAGTGAGAGATCATTGTTTTCTACCAACCCACCAAACAGTCATCTTCACCTTTTTTCTTATTTTCAAGCAAACTTTGTGACAAATATCAGATTCATATAATCAGATTCATCTCTAATACCACATATGAAAAATTATTGATTTTAATTTTAGTTTTAATTTTAAGGAGAGAAATATCATATTACTATTTTAAATGTAGAAATATCATATTATATTATTTTTCCTTTGTTTCTGACGTACTTCTCTTTCTAATTTAAAAATATCTTACCCCGAAATTACTCATTCTACTTCTATAACATATAAGTGGATACACCTCGGAAACTCCCTTCTTTGTACACATTTACTTCACCAATCACATTAATTAGGTGGGAAAATGTTTTCCTAATATAGCAAATTTGATGACAATGAAATAAGTAGTGTATATCCCTTTCTTATCTTCGGGGAATATATTTATAATTCTACATACAGAAAAAAAAAGGAGATAGAGATGAATTTATGTAGTACTAAATGTGATGTTTAAAGGTTGATATAAAAAAAATCTTTTTCAAAGATAAAAAGGATATTCTCACAATTCCTTTATTAATATTTTCCTGTATTTTTATCTAAAAATATATTCTTCAAATATAGTAGGGAGTTGGCAAATCTAGCTGAAAATGAACCATTAATATTATGTTAAATATACTAATAAACATACATGCATACATATGTATACTAAGTTATAGAATTATTAAAATGTTTACCATTGATTTTGGATCAACAACTATAATTTTACACTTCATCTTTGAACTATATCTTTCGTTAAGAGAAGTAAAATCAACATATAGTAGTGCTTAAGAATTGAATGTACCACCTTTCAATATAAATTTTTCAATCATTATCAATCAATATACTAAAAGCACTAATTAACAGTAGCTATTATTGTCGGAGCACAAATTATGATTAATTAATGTGGAGGGTTGAATAAGTATTAAACAATTACGATAACTTTACCCATCTAATCCTTCTATAAAATATACAGAACAAGTTATCAAATCTCCTTCTAGAAGATGTGAGTGTTCAACCCTAGAAAGTTCCTCTATTGTCAACTCATTTACTTTATCACAATCAAATTTTTGTGTTTGTGTTGTTAGATATTTACGGATTATTGGTAAATACTAATTCCAAGATTTTGAATTTTATGGTTCTCATACATAATATAAAATAATGATATAAAGTCATATCTGAATCCATTATCTGTGATCTACTCATTTGATATATTTTTTGAGAGAGTTCAACCAAATCCTTAATTCATTTCGAGACATTCGTTTTCTCTCTGATGTGATGAGGTAAAAACTATTTATGATTTGGTGTCTCGAGGACTATAATCGTTCCTTATGTGTTAACTTATAGAGTTCTCATTATCCACTATAGTCAACCATTTAAGTATCCACTCATTATGCTCATATTTATTATCAATTTTAGAAGTCCTACGAGTTGTCAGAAATTAGATCATTTGTTTTGTAAACCCAAAATAAATAGTCAATATAATTGAATTAAATATATGATGTCAACTTTAATTAGAAATTATGAATTTCCAACATGTATATCAATTACTGTGTATATAAAATAAGAGTAGCGATTCACTTACAGAGTAAATTTTTTAAATTTATTTATCATCTTAGCCATTAATTCTAGAAAATTCTATTTTTTTGAATTAATGAGTAGATCTAAATTATTATATTTCTATAAAATTAATGACCATGAAGAGTGAGTTTAAAAAACTTTATCTCCCGATAGAATAAAACAAAGTATTGTGTGTCAATTACTATATATATATATATATATATATATATAAAATATGGTGCAACTGTAGGAATATTATTAAACAAAGTTAGGTAGCTACTATATATATATATATATATTTCTAGAAGATGTATATAAGTTAATATTAGTTGACTGACTAATGGCCAAAGCTATATATCTCACATGTTTCCTCACTTTCAAAACACACTATATCTTCTTGTTAGTTGCCATATTTGTCTCTTCTTTGATTTTATTCAACTAAAAAATGGACAAGAAACTTTCCAAAAATAAGCCAAAGATCTCCACAACAAGTACTTCAACCACAACCTCTGAAGGTTAATTTTCAATATCATCCCATGCCACCAATCATTTTCATCAATTAAATGTTATATATATATATATATTTATTTATTGTCTTTTGCATTTTACTTTGTTTGATAAATTAATATGAATGGGTGCAGAAGTGAACAGTAATGAGTGGGAATTCATAGATATGAACGAGCAAGAAGAGGATCTCATTCGCAGAATGTATGGCTTAGTTGGAGATAGGTAACTATATTTATGTATATATTTCTTTATTTTTCTCATAGGTAAAGTTTTTGGGGGAGATAAGAGAAATTGTGTAGCTGTAAGTTATTTATATTTTATGTTCCTCAACTCTACCATGCATTTATATATGCATGTTTTTATTATTTCATTCTCTCAAGAATTACAAGTTAGAACTATTCATTTTGCTGCTTAATCAACCACAAATTTCATTGCACATAACATTTAACACATAAGTCAGATTCTCATTCTGCCTTTGCAAAACCATATATATGAGTAGTTTCATTATATATTGCACATAACATTTAGCATGGAATATATTTCAAGTTTTTCTTAGCTTATTTCAATTGGTGTGTTAAAGAAGTTTATGAAAATAAACACTTTTAGATTATTTAAAAATTTATTGCATAAACACTTAACTTAGATATTCATCCAAGCATGCCCAATATCTAGTTGCCATCTACCATTCAATGCACTTGAGCAACATTTCCATTTTTCTGGTGTTATTTTTTCTCAAGAATTGCATTAAAACTCGAGGGTTGTTATTTTCACGCTATAACATTCTTTGATTGATACCATTATGGTGTAAAAAACATGATCCTTCACCTTTTCTTATTATTTTCCATTTATCTGGGTAAGTCACAAGCTAAGTTTAGAAATATATACCGGCTATTAATGATTTTGCACTTCAAAATTTACATAATTTTACCATCGCTTCTTTTTAAGGTAATAAAAGTATAAAACAAGCAAAACACAAACTATAACTATTATCTCTACCTACGTTTTTATCCAAACAAATAAAATGTAAAATTTATCTGATGTGATTTGGTGTGCTATCACTTTGTAGTCTGTGCCACTTGGCCTAGAACTGGCATATTCCTTATTCTCACTTTTAATATTCATTTAACTAATTTGAATTTGGTTTCTGAAATAAATCAAGTTTTTTAATTATCTAAACTTTAATATTCAGCTTATAGATTTCGTAATACATGTTACTCTCTTGTAACATAGCAAAATTTGTAGGTTGATTTTGTGAGATAATATAGTATTTTTGTGCAACAAACACGAGACTAAGTAATTTATATGTACATGACAATGGAACAGGTGGGATTTGATAGCTGGTCGCATTCCAGGTCGCAAAGCAGAAGAAATAGAGAGATTCTGGATTATGAGACATGAATATGTTTTTTCTGTTCGAAGAAATTAAGATAAAGCATAAAACTCGTTATTATCTCTATGCAAAAAAAATTATGTTAGTGAGGCCTGAGGGTCATTAATCATTATAGTGTATGAAGTCTTTTTTTGTTGTTACTTCAGAGTTATCTCCCATTTCATTCTCCCTAGTTGAACGCTTCCATTTATTCGCTACACTCACCGGTATAATACATATGACCAAAGTCTTAACTTTGTCATGTTAAATTAACGTTTCTTGCCAGTCTTGGTTTTATCATACCAAAACATTTACCCTAATTGTAGGATGACAAAATACTAACATCAGTGTCCACCATGATCCACGATGATTACAATCGCGATAAAGCACAAGAAAAAGTGAAATTTTTTATTTATACATATGCACTTCATGATCCACCGTTCATTTGGAGTAGAGCCCACTTTCCTAGTCACTACTACCGAATTAATATACGAACCTACCTAAGTTATTACCATGGCCCACTTAAATACTCTATGTTCCTCCCTTTCTAGTCATAATATAATGAACATAATTTGCTTCACGGACCTGCACACTGATATCCTGATCTTGGCCTGAATTTTATGAGTCAGAAGTACAAATATGAGTCTCATATTAGGTAACGTTTATTGGGCAAAAGGTAAATAACGTACTTTGTAATTTGTAAGCATGCAATACAGAAATGGCAGAAGCTATAAACTTGTAATGTATGCATTTCAACAATTAGTTTGAGTGCTACGGAAACCCACACATAGCTTTGATCACTCATGAGAGAGTCACAGTTTACAAGATACAACCGTGACTTTTGCCTTTACAAATTACAATTTTAGGAAAGTACAAGTTTCTCAAGTGAGGTTCTCTGCTGCAATTTTTAAAGGCCCAGAAACCACTTACACATGAAGCTCCAGTTTATGCCACAGTTGAAGAAAGAAGAAACAACAAATGTTGCGCATACAAAGATGGTAGAAGCATGAGAGCTACTATTAATCATCACCAGAAGACAATTTTTGCTTCTTCCATTTGTAAGCAGCTTCCAAGATCTTGAGATTTGTTGTCTGAGTTTCATCAGGGAATAAATAGTCGACATATTCTTCAATTCTGTCAAATCAAATTAACATGAATTAAGTAGCAAAACAATAAGGGTTTAGTGAATAAAATAATGTTCGTAGTTACAAAATTAACAACACTCTATGGACAACTAACAGGATTGTCAACAAGCATTGTAAAACCCCAGCTGTGAGTACTTTGCATATAAACCATTTTAAGAATCCTTGGGAACTACGTAAAACAAAGACAAAAAAATTAGTTACGCACCTAGTAGAACCATCTTCAGTAGTAACATGCCTTCTCTTCTTGAGCTTCTTGGGAAGCTTAGACTGCACTAAGCTAACATCACCCAGCTCCCCAAATGCAGTTGTCTCCATGTTGAGCCATTTCTCCAACAGCATTGCTCTTTCCTCTTTCAAATCTGAAGCTGACGATCTAAAGTAATTGAGAGCTTCCTCAAACACCCCTAATGCAGGCACAAACCAAAATATAAAGATAATCAGAAAATTATTCCAATTGAAAATGAAAACAAACAATCATAAATAACAACATATGAACATAGCATTGGGATCACATACTTCTGGCACGCTGAATGCATTGCTTCTTTTGTTCCAGTGCTTCTTCTGTTTCATCTAACTCATCCTTATTAATAGCTGTTGCCTCAAACTCTGCATAGCTCATCCATACCTTCAAGTGCTTTGTTCGATCAAGAAGCCTTTTATAAAGTGCTCTTGCATTATCAAATTCACCCTCGCCAGTCTCAAAGTCAATGTATGCCTGTTTTGAATTCACAATGATTAGGGTTTGACCAATACACATGTTGTCATCCTATACAGGGTATGCATTAGAAGACGACCCTAAAAGCGAGCAAGAATGATAAAAGAGAAAATAGAGTGATGAAAGGCAGAAGCTGCTACACCATAGCAGAACTATATCTTTTTCATTCTTTTTCTGAACTATGCTTGTATCTGTTTTCTCACCACCTATCATACATTGTTTTCAATGGCAACATTTCTTTCTTCTGTAGTCTTTTTTTCCCGTAACTTCGATTACAATGAACAAATGCACCAACAAAAATAAAAGTAACTATCATCACATACATAATATATAACTTCATGATGTTATATTAGAAAAATGTTTTCTTAATCTTCTTGTTTATCCCCTGACCCACTCTAACCATCTCAGCAGTGCAATATCTAATGAAAGGCCAATAATGAAACAGCTTGTCACATTCACTATTTTTAGGATAAAGTTTTTGTGAGGTTAATCCTAAAAACAACCTCTACATTTGTAGGGGGTAAGGCTGCATACATCAATCCTCCCTAGACCCCACTAAGTATCGTGCCCTTGGTTGCCCTTTTTTATATATTGTTACCAAAGAGTCATCGTTCTATGTATCTCATAAGTTAAATAAGCCTAGAAAAGACCTATTTCATAATAAGGGGTCTAAGAATTAAAGGTAGTCCAAAAGTCATTTGTTAAGCCACTTACAAGGTCCAACCTGTTCTACATGGATAATGTAATCACCTATGGGCATTGACCTGCATGAGAAATAAATTTTATGTGTACCTTCCACAGTAGCTCAGGCATGTCCAATGCTGGTTGGGCGATTGCAACTTCAAATATTGCTCTAGCTCGATCAGTCTCAGCTAAAGATCTCTCTAGTTCAGCATACTTGCTCCAGGCATAGCAATTTTCAGGCGACCACTCCAGATACTTTTCATATAGTTTTCTACATCGATCTATATTACCAAGCTGCAGTTCTATCTCTATATACTTCTTAAAAATCTGTTGTCCAGAGAGAACAAATGTATCATAGCTGAGAAGATAACCATGCTGCAATAAAAAGATAACATTACTTTAATATCTCGATGAGTGTTACCTTATCCTTAGGAGCCTGTCCAATGGCATTTCCTAATATTTGACGGGCAGCCTTGAGATTCAGCTGGCGTATTTCAAATTGGGCTGCTAGTAGCCATATTTTCGCAAATGAGAACTTCTGGTGAGGTATCAGATTGAGACACTCCCTGCAGATATGGAAACCACAAGAGAAAAGCAGTAGTGTCAACACTGAACAGAATAAATCTACTTATGCTACTCCTTTGTTTCTTGATCTGTATCAATGGGACACAAGATCATTGATTAACAATGCTGGACACGAGTGTGATACTTCTCTTACTCCAATAAACTTATCAAGGAAGATTGCAGGGACTTTCACTTAAAGATATGATCAGATGACTAATAAACTTATCAAGGAGAGCAAGCACAGAAAGCGTTACAATTCTTGCTGCACTTCACAAATTCTTATCTGACAAATTTACAAGCAGTTTTTTTATAACATTGATGAATAAAACAGAAATTTAAACACAATAGCACTGTTTAGGGAAAAACCCCGACATGATCATCAAGTTGTAGACTTAAATTTCACTGAAGGATGCATACCTGTATACATCTCTGGTTCGCTCCATATCTCCAGCATCAAGCTCTTCATAAAGTGCATAATTAATCCTGAGTTACACAAAGGTGAATAATAAACACTAATGGTAAATGTAAACATGCTGACAAACTACAAAAATGAAAATAGGATTGGAATCAAGCATACCACAAATAGATATAGCGCTGCCATAACCGCTTCTCCTGAGCTGGAGGAACGTTGGCTATAGCTCTCTCATAAACCTCCCTTACTCTTTCTTTATTCCCCACACTCTCTTCCAATCTTATATAGTCAAACCATGAATCATAATTCGTTGGACTTTTTCCCACTTCATCCTCATACTGAAACCTTCTCTTCCCGACAATAGCATCCTCGATCCCTTCCCTATCCCCATACTGTTTCTCAAATGCCACAAACTTGCGATACAAATCTTCGGCCCTTCCCTTGGGAATATGATCAAGTGCAAATTTATATATAGCTCTTGCACGCTCTGTCTCCTTACACCTTTCCTCAAACTCAGCAAAAGCAACAAATAACAGCTCTGCTTCCTCGTCATCTGCGAGCTTCTCCAATGCTTTCTCATAAACATTCCTCGCCTTCACAACCTCACCATTCTTCATCTCAAACTTGGCAAACCGAATCCAAGCACCAACACGAGGATGGCATTGTACAAATCGCTCGAAAATTCCTCTAGCACGCTCGACCTCATTGTACCTAAGCTCAAACTTAATATAAGACAACCAACCCTGTTGATCAGGCATCCACTTCATCCATCTCTCGAAAACTTGCCTCGCACCGGCCACATTGCCTAACATCTCCTCCATATGAATGTACTTATACCATAACTGATCAACCCTAGGCAATAGCGTAACCGCTCGATCCCACACATTCCTAGCATGATTAATGAACTTATTCTTCATCTCCACCTCAGCATACTTGAGCCATAACGTATGATTCTTATAATCAACTTCCAGCGCTCGTTCCCAAATGGATCGAGCGCGTTTGAAATCCTTCTGTGACTCCTCCCACTGAGCATACTTGATCCAAACACCTATGTTCCATCGAACACGGCGAATTAAGTCCTCGAACTCCTTACGCTTACGGAGGCGATACTCGCCGAGTTCGGTGGGATCTGTGATCTTCTGTTTGGGAGGGCGAATCTCAGATTCTTGACGCTCACGCGCCTCACGGAGAATCTGCTCGGCGGTGATTTGAACAGGAGCGGGGGTTTTGTTTTTAACCCTAGTTGCTCGTGGAAGCTTCACCTCTGTGTCCTTACGGGTAAGGTACCCTAGGGAAGGGTCTGCGTCTTTCCACGAAGACATGGTTCTTAATGAGAATTGCACTGATTGGGTACAAACAATAACTTGTAATGGCAACGAGGGTAGAAGATAGAACCCTCACAACCCTTATAAGATTGGGGAAGAGGGAGAGAGGTCAAAAACTTTGTTTTAACTTTTAAGCTTTGCCCTATCTCGATTTCATTTATATCTTTTATTTATTTTAGTATTAATTTATAATATTGGATTAAATAATAATAATATTACAGAGGAAGGAAAACATTGTGAAAATTTGTTTTTATTTGATGAGAAAAGTTGTAACTAAATAAATGAGATAATTTAAGTGTATATATAGTTATATATTATTTTTGTAAAATTAATTTATAAATTTTCCTACATTATTACAATTGCACTAATGATAACCAACAAGATGGTGGTGTAATCGAATAAGGTAGCACTGAATCTCAAGTTCGATGATTTGATTCATATGAATAATACTTATTTTAAACGGCAACCGGCAACCACGAACCTAAAATTATTATTTCCTTACTCCAAAAAAGTGCAAGACACCCTTAGTAATTGTAACTATTCACAAGCATCTATGTCAGTCTTATTGAGTGACCTAACTATGCAATGATATATTTGACTTACAATATGTAGTATTTATAATCTTTTGTGCTAAAGTAAAATTAAAATGGTTGTTCTTAACGGAATAAGAATATTATTATTCTGTTTTTTACCACTGTGATATTTTTTTTTTGGTTTTTTGTTATTAAATAAGAACAATTATTGTTGTTCTTAACTAAGGGAAATTGAGGAGAGAGGCAGGTGTTGTGAGACCAAATAAGAATGATAATTATTATTGTGTGGAAAATGTAGATGTTGTTCTTATTTCATGGGGAGTTATAATAAATTATAAAATAATGTGTTACATCCAAATAATAATTGAGATTTTGTTTCATGTTGTTGTGTGGATGCTCTAAGTTGATTTTACATATTAATAATTGGCATGACACTTGTATTTTCTTGCAGATTTACACCTACTATAGATCTGAGATATGCTTATTGTTACCAATTCAAGTGGATGTATAAACTTGTTACAAATGGTTTAATGGAACTTTTCCCTTGAAGATGTCTCTTACATTTTCCAATTTCCTGCAGTTTTGTCATTGCTACTCAGCTCAATATGAGAAATATCAATATTATACAATGTTTGAGCCTATGTAAATTGTATTGCATTGTAAGCTTGTAGAAAGAATGATTGTTTATCAATACACAGTTCTTACAGTAATAATACTGATTTTGGACCTTGGTGCAGTAAAAGATTTCCATGGTCTTTTAAATAAGTAATATTATATCATTTTCAAAATGATATAAAACACTTTATACTGCAACATTTATTTGTTTCAATTTTCCACAAGTGTAAATTAAGGTTTTATCAATGCTTAATTCTTGTGATAGAAATGAGCTTAAGAAAGTGTGATACATTATTTATTTCTCTTGCTATTTAATTTTATTGTAGCAAGAGGTTATAAAAATTGCAACCTAACACAGTGCTCAAAGTTTATGCAAAGAATCCAAACATACTTGAATTTTTTTTTGTTTCCCACGGGTATCCTTACACTAGAGGACTTGAACCTAAGACCTTGTTTAAGGGGAATCAAACATGTACCACTTGAACCAACACACATTGGTGAACACACTTGAATTTGAGAAAAGGTAACAAAGGAAGTAAAATGAAGAAAATAGGGGAGCGACCACACATTTTGATAGAACTTATTCATACAACAACCAAAACTCCGTTGCTAAAATCTATAGTCCTAAAACACAAGAAATCTCTGAAAGAATGAATATAATATTGAAGTTGTGTGATCTAACATTGCCATAAAAGCTACATATTGTTTTGCCCTCTTACCTTGGTGCACAAGAAAAAGATACCTGTGTAATATAAAAATATTAGCAGAAACAATGGAGAATATTTGCATGGTGTGAAATGGTCTAGTAGTAACTGTGCTCATATCCTAGTAAGTAATAATTGCTAAGAAACATGAGAAGGTGGTGGGTTTAATCTGAGACATGGCCACTTGTTCTTCTTCTTGGAGCATATGGGCTCAAAGGGCTCAACACTAATGGTGAAAGGCTCTGTCTTTTGGTCTTAGAACTACTGTTATAGTCAGAAAGGTGACCATATTTTCTTCCTCTTGTCATATATGGGCTTAAAGGACTCAATGCAAGTGGTGATAATCTACCTCTTGTTTTATCCAAATCTGAGAGATGACTATTTTTTCTGCTTGTGAATGTGCTATACATGAACCCCTTTTGCACTTTCATATTAGGGGTAGTACTTACACGTCCCAATCTTGCTGAGTTCATAGAAGGGCTTGGTGTAAGTTGTGGATTTTTCCTCTTTGAAGTTGTAACATTAGAATCTGGGATATTGTCATGTTTGGACAATGGTGACTGGTCCCTTTTCAGCTTTAAACTGGGCTTTGAATCTAATGTTTGAGCCTCAGATGTTTGTTTTCTTCTAATGGAACTGGAAGGAGTTAACACTGATGGTTTGTTGATCTTTGAAGATTCTGAGACATTGGAGGGTCTTCTTTTACCCGGGCTCAGAGGGCTGGATGACACCGAGGAACTTGCCTTATGCACCCTTAATCCTCGGCCAGGTAAAGATGGTGGCAATGATCTTGTTGCCTGCAATTTTGGTATTCCTGCATCCAACAATTTCATGATGTTTGTTTAGATATAAGAAAAGAAAAGTATGTCATATAAAAAGCACTAACTCTATGATACAAATTTGACACTGCTAAGATACAACCAAAAGGCACAATTGATGCATATAATAGAAGCACATATAAAATATGTTACCTTTGTCTTTTTTGGACTTGTCTAGTGCTGGTTTCTTTACTTTGACACTTTTCCTGGACGGGGCGTCAAAGCAAACAGATTTTGTGTCTTCACAATTCGGCTTTGGAATGGTTATCAGTGGGAATGGATCTTGGAGCAGCTTTTCTGCTATGGATGCATTATCATCTCCACAAACTATGTTTTGTTTATCATTTTCTTCCTTAGACAATGTAGCCTCATCCTTAGTTGGCTCAATGTACTTGTTATCTTTAGCATTGCTGCTATTACTTATAATCTTCCCTTTCTCCACAACTTTATAAGCAAACATTTCATATGGTATTTGTGATATTGATGACAAAATAGATGGCCTATCAATTGGGAAATTCTTAAGGAACATTGCTTCTATGTCACAACAATCCACAGGTGGGGACAGCGCCTCAAGTTGATTAAGTTCAGGATTGATAACATGGAATTCTGTGTTCATTGAAAGTAATTTTTTTATGTATCGCAAAATTCGGCATATAGATGAGAAAGTCGGACGTTGAGAAGGGTCGGTTTGCCAACACTTTTTGATCAAATTCACAAGGTATTTTGGTGAACGGTATGGGAACAAAGGCCTTTCCCCTGCTTTGATTTTTTGGTTTGTTCTATCCCCTTGAAGATGGTTATCTTCGAAAGGTACTTTACCTGTTAAAAGCTCGAAGCATATCATTCCAAAGCTATATGCATCAGCTTTCTCTGAGTACTTGGAATATGTTGAAGCATTTCTTGTTTGTTCTAGCTCAGTTAGAATTTCCGGAGCATACCAACTAGAAGGGTTAAACTCCTCATTATTTGGACTTCTGGTTGATCTTTGAGTAGTGTCATTGTTCTTGACACAAGTTAGGCCAAAACCTGCAACTTTTGCTTGAAAATAACCTTCTTGGTAGTTTCTTGGTCTGAGTAGGATAGTACTTAACCCTAGTTGCTCGTGGAAGCTTCACCTCTGTGTCCTTACGGGTAAGGTACCCTAGGGAAGGGTCTGCGTCTTTCCACGAAGACATGGTTCTTAATGAGAATTGCACTGATTGGGTACAAACAATAACTTGTAATGGCAACGAGGGTAGAAGATAGAACCCTCACAACCCTTATAAGATTGGGGAAGAGGGAGAGAGGTCAAAAACTTTGTTTTAACTTTTAAGCTTTGCCCTATCTCGATTTCATTTATATCTTTTATTTATTTTAGTATTAATTTATAATATTGGATTAAATAATAATAATATTACAGAGGAAGGAAAACATTGTGAAAATTTGTTTTTATTTGATGAGAAAAGTTGTAACTAAATAAATGAGATAATTTAAGTGTATATATAGTTATATATTATTTTTGTAAAATTAATTTATAAATTTTCCTACATTATTACAATTGCACTAATGATAACCAACAAGATGGTGGTGTAATCGAATAAGGTAGCACTGAATCTCAAGTTCGATGATTTGATTCATATGAATAATACTTATTTTAAACGGCAACCGGCAACCACGAACCTAAAATTATTATTTCCTTACTCCAAAAAAGTGCAAGACACCCTTAGTAATTGTAACTATTCACAAGCATCTATGTCAGTCTTATTGAGTGACCTAACTATGCAATGATATATTTGACTTACAATATGTAGTATTTATAATCTTTTGTGCTAAAGTAAAATTAAAATGGTTGTTCTTAACGGAATAAGAATATTATTATTCTGTTTTTTACCACTGTGATATTTTTTTTTTGGTTTTTTGTTATTAAATAAGAACAATTATTGTTGTTCTTAACTAAGGGAAATTGAGGAGAGAGGCAGGTGTTGTGAGACCAAATAAGAATGATAATTATTATTGTGTGGAAAATGTAGATGTTGTTCTTATTTCATGGGGAGTTATAATAAATTATAAAATAATGTGTTACATCCAAATAATAATTGAGATTTTGTTTCATGTTGTTGTGTGGATGCTCTAAGTTGATTTTACATATTAATAATTGGCATGACACTTGTATTTTCTTGCAGATTTACACCTACTATAGATCTGAGATATGCTTATTGTTACCAATTCAAGTGGATGTATAAACTTGTTACAAATGGTTTAATGGAACTTTTCCCTTGAAGATGTCTCTTACATTTTCCAATTTCCTGCAGTTTTGTCATTGCTACTCAGCTCAATATGAGAAATATCAATATTATACAATGTTTGAGCCTATGTAAATTGTATTGCATTGTAAGCTTGTAGAAAGAATGATTGTTTATCAATACACAGTTCTTACAGTAATAATACTGATTTTGGACCTTGGTGCAGTAAAAGATTTCCATGGTCTTTTAAATAAGTAATATTATATCATTTTCAAAATGATATAAAACACTTTATACTGCAACATTTATTTGTTTCAATTTTCCACAAGTGTAAATTAAGGTTTTATCAATGCTTAATTCTTGTGATAGAAATGAGCTTAAGAAAGTGTGATACATTATTTATTTCTCTTGCTATTTAATTTTATTGTAGCAAGAGGTTATAAAAATTGCAACCTAACACAGTGCTCAAAGTTTATGCAAAGAATCCAAACATACTTGAATTTTTTTTTGTTTCCCACGGGTATCCTTACACTAGAGGACTTGAACCTAAGACCTTGTTTAAGGGGAATCAAACATGTACCACTTGAACCAACACACATTGGTGAACACACTTGAATTTGAGAAAAGGTAACAAAGGAAGTAAAATGAAGAAAATAGGGGAGCGACCACACATTTTGATAGAACTTATTCATACAACAACCAAAACTCCGTTGCTAAAATCTATAGTCCTAAAACACAAGAAATCTCTGAAAGAATGAATATAATATTGAAGTTGTGTGATCTAACATTGCCATAAAAGCTACATATTGTTTTGCCCTCTTACCTTGGTGCACAAGAAAAAGATACCTGTGTAATATAAAAATATTAGCAGAAACAATGGAGAATATTTGCATGGTGTGAAATGGTCTAGTAGTAACTGTGCTCATATCCTAGTAAGTAATAATTGCTAAGAAACATGAGAAGGTGGTGGGTTTAATCTGAGACATGGCCACTTGTTCTTCTTCTTGGAGCATATGGGCTCAAAGGGCTCAACACTAATGGTGAAAGGCTCTGTCTTTTGGTCTTAGAACTACTGTTATAGTCAGAAAGGTGACCATATTTTCTTCCTCTTGTCATATATGGGCTTAAAGGACTCAATGCAAGTGGTGATAATCTACCTCTTGTTTTATCCAAATCTGAGAGATGACTATTTTTTCTGCTTGTGAATGTGCTATACATGAACCCCTTTTGCACTTTCATATTAGGGGTAGTACTTACACGTCCCAATCTTGCTGAGTTCATAGAAGGGCTTGGTGTAAGTTGTGGATTTTTCCTCTTTGAAGTTGTAACATTAGAATCTGGGATATTGTCATGTTTGGACAATGGTGACTGGTCCCTTTTCAGCTTTAAACTGGGCTTTGAATCTAATGTTTGAGCCTCAGATGTTTGTTTTCTTCTAATGGAACTGGAAGGAGTTAACACTGATGGTTTGTTGATCTTTGAAGATTCTGAGACATTGGAGGGTCTTCTTTTACCCGGGCTCAGAGGGCTGGATGACACCGAGGAACTTGCCTTATGCACCCTTAATCCTCGGCCAGGTAAAGATGGTGGCAATGATCTTGTTGCCTGCAATTTTGGTATTCCTGCATCCAACAATTTCATGATGTTTGTTTAGATATAAGAAAAGAAAAGTATGTCATATAAAAAGCACTAACTCTATGATACAAATTTGACACTGCTAAGATACAACCAAAAGGCACAATTGATGCATATAATAGAAGCACATATAAAATATGTTACCTTTGTCTTTTTTGGACTTGTCTAGTGCTGGTTTCTTTACTTTGACACTTTTCCTGGACGGGGCGTCAAAGCAAACAGATTTTGTGTCTTCACAATTCGGCTTTGGAATGGTTATCAGTGGGAATGGATCTTGGAGCAGCTTTTCTGCTATGGATGCATTATCATCTCCACAAACTATGTTTTGTTTATCATTTTCTTCCTTAGACAATGTAGCCTCATCCTTAGTTGGCTCAATGTACTTGTTATCTTTAGCATTGCTGCTATTACTTATAATCTTCCCTTTCTCCACAACTTTATAAGCAAACATTTCATATGGTATTTGTGATATTGATGACAAAATAGATGGCCTATCAATTGGGAAATTCTTAAGGAACATTGCTTCTATGTCACAACAATCCACAGGTGGGGACAGCGCCTCAAGTTGATTAAGTTCAGGATTGATAACATGGAATTCTGTGTTCATTGAAAGTAATTTTTTTATGTATCGCAAAATTCGGCATATAGATGAGAAAGTCGGACGTTGAGAAGGGTCGGTTTGCCAACACTTTTTGATCAAATTCACAAGGTATTTTGGTGAACGGTATGGGAACAAAGGCCTTTCCCCTGCTTTGATTTTTTGGTTTGTTCTATCCCCTTGAAGATGGTTATCTTCGAAAGGTACTTTACCTGTTAAAAGCTCGAAGCATATCATTCCAAAGCTATATGCATCAGCTTTCTCTGAGTACTTGGAATATGTTGAAGCATTTCTTGTTTGTTCTAGCTCAGTTAGAATTTCCGGAGCATACCAACTAGAAGGGTTAAACTCCTCATTATTTGGACTTCTGGTTGATCTTTGAGTAGTGTCATTGTTCTTGACACAAGTTAGGCCAAAACCTGCAACTTTTGCTTGAAAATAACCTTCTTGGTAGTTTCTTGGTCTGAGTAGGATAGTACAAGGGTTAAGGTCACCATGGTAAATTTTTTTGGAGTGTAGGTACTCAATGCCCCTTGCCATTTGAAGCATGAGATCCACAACAACAGGTATAGAGAACAAAATCTGTCTCCTTGGACCACAATTCTCCTTCATGTAGGTCCACAAGTCCTTGTTCATTAACTCCATCACTAGAGAAAACTCTTTTTTCTCATCATCATAAAAACCACACAAGTATTGCAATATGTTAGGGTGAGAAAGTGACATAAGAGTTGATATCTCAGCTTCATAGGTTTGCATCTCCCCGACAAAGTGTCTCATTGCAAAGCTTTGTCCAAGCCATTGGATTTCCTTAAATTCTCGACCACGGCCTAATCTTCGTCGCACTTGATAATCCTTAGCTCCTAGCAGCACTGAAATTGGACATAATTGAATGTTCATTTTCTCTGAACCATGAAGCAGTTTCTTGAGCAACATATCTGCAAGGTGAAACTCATTCTTTGTCAAAGTGTTTTTGTTAGAAGTTCTCTTCTCTTTAAGTGCTTCAATGAGTCTCCATCTATCTTCCCTCCAAGCATTCTCCAATTGCTTGCATATATCTCGAGGCACCAAATACTGCTTCCCAAATCTCCATTGAAAAAGTTTAGGATCATTCCATTCCATGTCATATTTCCTTGCTAACATGAGTTTCTTCTTCTCCTTCTCATCTTGATCAAGACCCGAAATCTCACCCGCATTTTCGATTGCCTCAATGACCGCGGGGAAGTAACATAGCAAGTTGTGGATGTGGAATTCAACACAATCATTGTTCTGAGAGAATGTCATTGCTTTCCCCCACCAATCCTTGGAATCCAAGCAATGCCTTATATAAAGCTCACCTTCTTTGAAAACCCTGCATAGTTCTCTCAATGGAAATTCAAGGGCTTTCCATTTTGTATTCCTCTCATCTAGCTTCAGGTTCTGCCTTATCTCATCTCCTAATGTCTCAAATGCCAAACTGAATATGTCAAGGATCAAACCACATTGGCGTTGGTTGATTTGAATTTCATCGCGCAACACCATCAGCGCTTTCAGGCTTCCAACAACCTCTCCAATATGCCGGAATTGTTCCATTCCGGCCTATATTATAGAAACCTGAAATCATTAAAACAACAGAGCCACAAATAAAGTATCATCAGAAAAGAACAAAACTTCAAAGAATATTGGTTCAACATCCATACACCATATGTTTTCTTCAAAATGCATGATGAATCAGAACATATTTACATAATCCTCTCAACAAGCCCTTCAACTGGTAACAAATTATTGCATACCAATTCATGGTAATTCAAAATGTTAAGAAAATCTTTTAATTATATGATAACAATGAATTCACAATGTAAGCATGGTAAAAATAAATACATAAAGGGTACCTATAAAAGAAAATCCTTTTTCTTTCTATATATGACAAACTCCAAAGCCTTAAGTTATTGATGAATAATCACACAAATAGTGACCAATCTGATAATCAAGGAAAAAGCAACTATGCAAGTTTTTTTTTTGTAATCACAAAATACAATCATAAAACATACCCTTTAAGAGGTAAGGAACCAAGATGAATGGTAATTTATTTTATTTGGTTAGGAACTTTGCTTTGCTTGCAAAATGTGAAGGGACAAGCTGTATATAAAAAACTGACAAGGAATATTTAAGACAAATGAAACAGAAAGTGTGAGACAGGTTATATAAGCGGTTTCTGTTGTATATATATGTTACTAGAATGTTTTGTTTACAGTCAAGGAAGGAATTGAAGGAAAATGATATAGAAAAAAGAAGAAACAATTTGTTTGTTTTGTTAGTTATTATGGTTGTTTAAGACCCAAGAGTTATGGAGAATGCAAATGGGTGTTTTGCATTTGCATCTCCTTCCTCTTTGGTTGTTAGAGATTTGACAAGTTTGGTGGCTATAATCTACAAATGATGACTATATAATAATAATAATAACCTGTATATATATATATATATAACTCTATTGACAAGGGTGACAAAGCAAAACAAAGGTATGTGGTACTTGAGGTGATTATTGACTAAGGTTTTTTTAGAATTTTCACAAACCAAAATATGTTATTATTACTTTTTATTCCATTCAAGATTCAACGCCAGCTTGGCCTACAATCAACAAAAGTCTTACCTTTCTCCCTCTATTTGTGCTGAAATTGGAAATAATGTTAATAACCCCTATTTAGTCAAATACATTATTTCATATTATAGTTAACACTTTTAATTATTATGTTAATATCTATTACCTTAAAATGATAGTTAAAGTGTCACAACAAATAACAATTTCTATTGAATGTGGAGGTACAAAATTATCCAATCAACTATAGAAATTTAATGCATGATTTTTTTTTGTAGTAATAAGAGTATTCTTCACTCTTTGACTAAGAAACTAATCTATTTCGAAGCGCGTGACTACTTGCTAACAAGTGTTTTTTCGAAGAATCAAAATATTGACATTTTAATTATCCTGAAGATCTAATGGAATCTTATACTACTAGATCAATGTTTTATTGATATTTGATGCATGATTTATAACTTAATTATTAATTCTTAAATATAAGATAAAATATGTAATAATAACTATATAAATAAATCTCTAAACCAACTGTTTATAGATATTATTATAAGTATTAGATGTCATGCTATTATTTGTTGGAATCATAGTTTTTGATGACGCAACAATTCTCATAGATAGGATTGTGCAATTCTTGATTTGTGATTCTTATAAGTTGTTTTTAATATTTATATACTGATTATTGTTGCCTTTAATCAGAACCTGACTGGACCTATGTAAGGCTTAATTGCTAGTGTTGATGGGAGAACTCGATCGGATTCAAACCATTGCTGCAATTAAGATTTTTTTATCATTTAGTTGTATATATATATATCATGCATTATTACGGAATTACGGCTAAACATTTATTACAATGTATATATTTTTACTAAAAGTTGAAAACTGTTGAGTTATTCCTTAATTATAGACAAAAGTAATTGATTCCTAATGAAAAAGATACGATAGAGAGAATATATACACACATATATATGTATATATATATATATGAAGCATAGAAAAGGAATATATTTGCCCTTTACATGTACAAAAGAATTAAAGTGTCCATATGCCACTATGCCCAAGAAATAAAGTCCCCACTGGTCATGAATATGCTAATGTAGCAGCGTGCATGAGAAAGATGAAGTGTCATCTAGACCCTTAAAAATATACTTGTGTCACATGTTAATTTGAACTCAATAATAATAATAAGTGGACACCACCATAGTAATCCATTTGTTGCAAGTGAAAGAAAGTAAGAAACAAGCTCAAGTTATTTGCCATAATTTGATAAACAGTACGACATTGACACAAGTTTATTACTCAAGTCAACAACTCATTGATCAAAAATAAATCAAGAGCTTTATTTAATTGATAATGGAGGATTTTTAGATGATAATGATATATGCTTCTACTAATTCTTCTACCCACGACAAAATGTTATATGTTACTTTCAAATCAATCACTAATAAATAAAATATCATCTTGTGACATATATCACTTTTTTGAACAAGAGGATTTAATAAGAAAATATATCATTTTCTTTTTTCCTATCTAGAAACTTCATAGGTTATTAGTCAATTCTCATTCATGTTTTTACCTTAATACCGAATAGATCTATAAGATTTTTTTGTTTCCTACATGTATCTTTGCACTAAAGACAATTATGTTTGAGTTGGAATATCCATAGATATATAAGGCTAACTCTAAAAATGAGTATTTTTTTCATCCACATTACTCGAATCTGAGACCTTACTTAAGGAGAATCAAACATGTACTACTTGAACTAACATCTTTTGTTGATGAAGAGATATATGAGATTGTTAGATTAACGGCCATACTTCAAAATTTATATTCCATGACATTTTATTAAACCGTATCCAAATTTTATTTATCTAAATTATAACTAATAGGATTGATTCAAGTGATATTTGATTCTATTTAAGCAAGATATTGTGTTTGAGTTTTGTGGTGAAAAAATATTCGTTGATAGCGTTAGTCACACATATTTATGGATGTTCCTAACTCGGACAATATTGTTTTCAATACGAGTATAGAACCAAAAAAAATATAAGAAGTTATAACACTTATTCTTAGATGATTGTTGTGAGATTAATTAATAGGTGGGAGCGAAGTCACAATCGTGTGGATAGAACAAATATTGGTTGAGGTGGATGAGACGTGTCACGTGGGGACCAATTGATCATGTTGCACACTTGCACTGAACAAGTCAATAAGCCGTTGGACTAATATCATGTGTACGGCTGAGATTGAATCTGTGGGGCATAGAATAACAGGGAAGATCCTCAATATTTCCGTGATTCTCAATTCTGAATCCATCCGAGGAAGGTTTTTCGAATTATTTTTGTTTTTTTCTGTTTTTTATGTGGGAATTACATGCTTCCTTTTGTTTTATGTGGCTGGATGGACGTGACTTTGTTCTTCAAATATCAAATTGATTCATCAAGTTGAAAGACGAGGATCACTTGTCCCTAACGATCTTACTATCTCTCTCATATATTGACACGTGAATAAAATAAAAATTTTAAAAACAAAAAACAATAAAAAGTAATACTCTAATTAACTCGTGATAGAGAGTAAGACATTGTGTGGGACAGCGGATCTCTATCCAATAAAGGATTTGTAAATGTTGTCTCCACATTTTCTGAATTCTCTTACTTTAACATTAAGAATATTAAGACCTTCACATTATATTTTGTTCATATTTATATATAGGTATAGATGCAAGTTTAGAAAACATTCATAAACTCTAAATATATATAAAAATTATGTCTGTGTAGTAAATATTTGTTGATGAGGTATATGTATATATAATAGTAACAAATTTTATTCAATATGGAATGATGAACCAACACTTATGTTTGTCACTTCCTAACTTCATGAAAAATAAGAGTTCGAAAACTTATGATGGATAAGCTAATTAATTATTGAAACTGTTTAAATCACAAAACCATAATTTATACGAACAAATCATAACTCACTTTAATTGAGTTATCAAATTAGTACTAGTAAGTCATATGTTTGAAACAAGATTACTTATTTTGAATCTTATAAGTACATTGACTTATAAATAACCCCAAAAATGTCGCCACATACACTAGATGTCCCATTCTAATGGATTTTGTAAATATTTGAGTTAAAAAATCTCTTGTGGATGATACAATAAATGCAAGCAAGGCCTTTCTTAATATTTTGCATATAAAGATTAAAAATAAAGGATTTAATATGTATATACTGACAGTGTTAAGTGTAAGTGTATTTTACACTGTCAGTAAATCATCCACCATTAATTTATTAACTACCATTGACTCTCAAACAAAAGTAATACAGATCAATAGTGAATGATGTGTTGACAGTATAAAAACTTTACACTGTCAGTGCACAGATTTTAAACTAAAAAATAAAATCATGCTATTTTTGATGTACTGGACAGTGACATAACCGTGGCCTAGGGTTTCCTCCATCCACATACACACATGCCTCAAGTGGATCTGTAATTATGATTACTCGTAACATTTAACATGGGGGAGGATATTTGATGGATATGTATATCAAACATATTTATTGATCAAAGCTTGCATAGATATGGCACATTAAATTAAAGGTCAACACTATATGTGTTGACATTTTTTCTGATTAGTTGAAAATATACATTTAAATTTAAAATTTAATAATAAAATATTTTTCTGACCAATTAGTGAAAGTGTCATATGAAGTGACATACTTTTTGGGGACAGAAGATAAATATGTTCCCAACATTAAACCCGAAAAAGATAGACATTTATCCTCACATAATATCTCAAAATCACTTTACACATCTTAGAAAATAGTTGTTGTTCTAAATGAATCAATTTTACTGAATAATTACTGCAAAATATAATTTGAACTTGATTGAATAGAATCATAGACAATACTACTTTCTATGGCTTCATGGCTATGGACTTTATAAGGAGACTAGTATGATAGAACACAAAAAGACAGATAATTTCAGTGTTGTTGCAGTGGCCCAGTCACCAGCGAGGCCCGAAACGTATTTTCATGTCGCATTCAACCTTAATATGTGACACTTGGCATATTAGAGATCCTGTCTGATTTTTTTGTCTACCCTTTTAATGGCAAAATTTGGAAGAAGCCTCAATTTGAAATTTCCTGTGCATTTTTTGTAGGTACACTAAGCATGTAGCCTTATATACCTTATGACTTTATCCTTGTAAATAGTTATTTATCCATGTGCCTAATAGTTCTAAATAAACATGTCTTCCCAACCTTTTACTAGAGGTATCTACTATTCAAATTACTATAATTATGTTCTAAATATGAAGATAAAATCTTAAAAATAAGGATGAATTTGAGTACTAATATCACAAAAATAAAAACTATTCAAGTTTTGTCCTAATTAGATGTTTTCATATGTTGCGATAATATTAAAATGACATATTTGATGTTTTATAAAAAATGTATTATATTTCACATTTAAATTGTAGTTTAATTCCAATAATTGTCAATTATATTTTCATAACATATTTTAAAAATAGACAAGACTATTATGTATCCCTGTGGGGGCTTTAGTTATCCTTTTTGAAGGACCCTCGTCCTTTCACCCACCCAACAATAATCTTGTTTATTTAAAACTGTAAGGCGTGCGCTTAAAGTAGATTAGTATTGACAGAATAAAACAGCATTAAAACATGGTTAAATTATATAAACGGGAAAAAATGATTAAATTATGACTTTGAATACCACAAATTAAAAATAATCAAATAAATAGAAGATGGATTCACGAACTATTATATATATATATATTTATATTTCATCGCCCTTACAAATACAACCTCAATAAGAAAAAACAAAACAAAAAAAAACACTAATATTAGTGATTAGTACGATACTAAGATACTACATATTTCGCTACAAAATTTGGCAAGTTCTGAATCCATGAATTCACTTAGCAACAAGTGAATCTAAATCAAACATTTCATCATTAATCTCTTCGAAAAATTCATCATCTTTTTCGTACCATCCCTTTAAATCTAAGTCCAATTGTAAATCCTCACAAGTAGTGAGAAACATATCACTCTTGCAATCATCGTTGAGGAATATAGTTTCCTCAATGTTGAAAATATCATGTGCCATGAAAGAACCTTGAAAATCAAATACCGTAGTGTTTGGAATTTGCGACGACATAAAGTTAAGTTTTTCAGTTTCAAACAAATTCTGTGAAACACATGAATTTTCGCATACTTCATCTCTGGTTACTGATTCAGCTTCTTCTGATAAGGAACAACGTTGAAGAACGGAAGTGGGAGAAAAGAAACAATTTTGGGTGTAAGATTCTTCTACAGAGATATCATCACTGTGGGTAACGGTGGACGGTTTTTTATCTTCCGGTGACGGAGTAATGAAATTTGTCAGCGCGTGTGGTCCACGTAACTTAATAGCGACGTTGTCGTACACCATTGCAGCTTCTTCAGCAGTGTTATAGGTCCCTAACCACAACCTCACGCGCCGGACTGGGTCTCTTATTTCTGCCGCCCATTTTCCCCACGGCCTCTGCCTCACTCCTCGGTATTTCTTCCCGGCGGCAAACTTCTCCGGTTGCACACTCGCCGGAATTATTGGTTTTCCGACAGCACTGGACTTAGGTTTGACACTGGTTCTCTTCCTTGAAAAAACGGTGTCTTTTTTAAACGGCTTAAAAATAATCTCATTGATGAACTTTGTGGGTGGACGGTGGCGCGTGGAGCATTCATGTTCTTCATCACTGGAGGAGTCAGTGGCGTCGGTGTCAGTGACGGTTATTCTCACCACTTTTGGGTGTGAACGGTTGTTAAGAAATTCAGCTTCTTTAACATGTTTGGTGTGTGTAACGTGGCGAGTGTATTTGTCCATATGAATGGAAGAGTGAAACAGAGAAGAAAAAGGGAAGAAGAAGAAAAGAAAGAGAAAAAGAGGTTTGAAAAAGAGGGTAGAAGAGAATATAAGAAATGGGAAAAAGAAAAGAAGAAAGTAACGTTTTTTAAAAAAGAAGAGTAAGCAGCAGAAGTTGCAGTGAGTGAGAAACAAAGAGTGATAAATGCAGGGAACACTGGGGGCAAAAAGATTAAATCAAAAATTAATTAATAATAATAATAATAATAAATAAGGAATTTTACAGTGTGTTTTACCAGAAAAGATAAAGTGTAGATGTTGCTGCCACTTGCTCTCTCTGCTATGCTCAGAGTTTTTTGTCCCGTCTTATACATTTTATTTTTGTTTTTTTATGAACAAATGTTAATTATACATTCTTATTCTAATTATACTAACTAGTGTGTTGACATGCACTGTCGTGCCTGTCAACTCACTTTTCTATCGTTTGTAATGTATAGTTTGTATTTTATAAATTCAAATATTTTTTGCGCTAAATTTACAGTTGAATTTATTCGTCTAATATTCAATTTTTTAAATACACTTTTAAAATAAGAAGATAATAAGGATAAAATAAGAAAATAATATTATATAGTTTTTTGATAAAAATAAAAAGATATTGAGGGCAAAATAGGAAAACACAAATTACACTATAATGGATAGTTATTTTGTGTTTTCCCTTTATTAATAGTATAGATTATATATGCACTTTTTAAATGTGTGCATTAATAGTAGCTGTTAGTTGAAAAGTAATTCCTTTTTAAAAAATCCATTCACGTCCTTTTAAAAAAAATCATTCACTCATGTATAGTTTGTTTCCATAATTTAGTAATTCATGTCTTCATCACATCTATACTTTTTTGGGGTGTTACATGTCCTACTTATTTAAATAAAATAAAACTGACTTTTTATTCAAAATATAGTCCACTTACAATGTAGTTAAAAAACTAAGAAGATACTAAAAAATCAAGAGTTCGATTACCGTTAATTTATTGATCTGACCAATGTTGTTGGTGCTATGGTCACTGCACTACCAGCCAAGGCAGGAGCCGCCACAGTCACCCTCCACATATCCAAGTTCATTTACATTTCCCCTAAAGATAACCAACATCAACAACTTTGAAATCTCATTACATAAAAATTAATATCATTTAGAAGTGTTAAGTTTAGGTTTGTATTAAAAACGGTAAGATTATTCAGAATACATGAAAATGTAAATAAAGAAATTACTAGCATTTAATGTATTTTGCAAACAGTAATTTGAGCAGTAAAAAACGTGGTCGGGAACAGGTGATCCCCATCCCATCACACGTGTATATATATATAATCTAATAAAAAAAAACGACACGTGAGGTGAGACAAAGGCCAGTCCAGTCACGTGACTGAGGTTGATACACTCATCAGTTAACTCTTCCTTACTTTAATTGAATTAAATTAGTATTACTCCTTAGTTTATTGAACATATTCAATGGCTTGACCATTCAATCTTATTTTAAGTAACGATTACTACTAATGGCTATGTATTTAAACGCATGTGTCAGTAATGCTTCTCTTTTACTACTCCATCACCGTTATTATGCCATTTACATTCCCATACAAACTATGAAACGTCTTATATTAGTTATTGCATAAACTTGGTACATGGATATATGGGTTATTAAAAAAGATGGATTAGTTATATCCAGATCACTTGATTTGTAAACTTACCAATATGAATCGTGGCATGAGTGCAGTAAAAATTGGTTCGTGTCGGTCGGTTTAACTGGTAAACTGATGAGTTGGTCTCAATAATTATACCAATTTTACAACCATATTGATCGAAACCGATCAAACTGACCATTTTTTAATTGAACCGTATCGGTCATACCGGTCGATTTTTATTTAAAAATAATGTTTTATTGAAAATAAAAAATTATTGGTTTTTTATTGTTTTTTCAACATTAATATTAATATATTATATATGTATATCTAGCTACATCAGTATACAGTTTAATTAGTGAAACACATATTGAATCGCTATATCCACTATATCAGTATCCTAATATGTTTATAATCGGTACGGTATTAATAAAACTAGATGAGTGCACCCAATTATAGACTTTGTGTGACATGCCCTAGTATTGCACCACTTAACTCCAAAAATTAGACTTCTCTTCCTTGAATTTAAAGCATTGTGTTACATTAAAACTAGAGCAGGATTACTTTTTTGACTGAAGGGTACATTTGGTTTAGACAAATAAGTCATCAAAATGTTTGAACTAATTTACAAATGGAGGCTGAAACTAAAATGAGTTTTGTGGAGTGATTGGTAAAAAAGAAGTGTAATATAATGGTCGAAAGAGAAGAACATAAGTCAAATGTGTAAGAAGTATATGCATTGAGCCACACAAAACTAAAGAGAACCTCCAGCACTTGCCATTTTCGACTATAATGCCACATGTTCTAAAGCCATATAACATGGTTAAAAGGTACTCCTCTGATTAACCTATGGAAGAAATGCATAACCAAAATGATATATTCTTTCTATAAATTTTCTTTACAACAAAAGTAACATGTGTATTAGAAATTGATATTTATGTATTTATTTATTAAAGATTGATTTATAAGTAACATATGTCACTGGTTAGTGTTCTTTTGTCTTGGTGAAGTACGGTCGGGTTGGATTGTAGATGGAGAGTCTTCCAAATGTTGTCTGAGATCTATCTACGAGCATTTGGAGAGGTACCCAAAATGATTCTCCGACGTTCAAGTCAGTATTTGATAGATGTATGAGAATAAAGAGAATATAGAATATTAGAGTAAGAACAAGATAGTTATTAACAAGATATAAAATATAACTTTCTTATGAGGGAGTCCCCTATTTATAGTGAAGATGCACAATGAATATTCTCCGGTAGATGTTGTTGCTCTGTCGACCAACTGGATTTATCTGGCCTGCTTAGACAAACAAATGTTACTTTTCCTGTGTTGAACAACTTTGACAAGTCCGTACTCTGTAAAGACTTGACTTATAGTTGTGATAGGTTGAGTAGTCGTATTGTAGGCATATCATTGTCGCCCGCTAGAAACTAAGTGTAGCATGCAGGTGACATGGTTTATGGCAGAAGTCTATATTGTTCAAATTACGTAAGAGTCTTGTACATGCAGCATGATAGATAGAGATGTGAGAGATATAGTAAAGAGAAAGAAGTAGATGATAAAGAGGTGTGAAAGAAAGTATATTTTTATATGGTTTGATATAGTGAAATGAAAAAGAAAGAAAAGAGAAAAAAGGTAAGGAAGAAAAATGTTATATTTGAGAATACGAAAATATCCATATAACAAAAAGAATGGAACACTCCTATTATATCATTATATTCTAAAGTCATATTTGCCATTTCATAACATTCAACACTTTCCACTAGTTTTCTCTTCACCTTTGGTGAGAGATAATTTTGTGTGGGTCACATGCTTTTTAGCCTCTTTATCATTTTTCTCTTCTTCAATCAAATGAAAGAAAAATCTATTTTCTCTATATCTTCTCTCATCTCGATTTCGTTCGTCTCTTTCTTTACGCAACAAAATAAAAGCTGAAGAAAGTATAACATACAACTATTATGTTGTGCCCTTTGCGGGCAGAAATATTAATATTAAGAAATTGATAAAGCAAATGATGAAGGAAATATTTGAAATAATTTAAAGACCGAAATAGGAAGAATGATTAGAGTGTTATATTTAATTATTTTGTTTAATCAATAATCCGTTGTACATGATTATTGATTAGTGCCTTTTCCACAAAAGTAGTTCTATAACAAATTATTTTTATTATTTGCTCTTACAACTAAATACAATACAAATTAATAGTCGTTTGAGAAAACTTGAGTGTTATTATTTTATAGTTGTTTGTGATGGTCTTCTTCTTCAATAATAATAATAATAATAATAATAATAATAATAATAATAATAATAATAATAATAATAATAATAATAATAATAATAATAATAATAATAATAATAATAATAATAATAATAATAATAATAATAATAATAATAATAATAATAATAATAATAATAATAATAATAATAATAATAATAATAATAATAATAATAATAATAATAATAATAATAATAATAATAATAATAATAATAATAATAATAATAATAATAATAATAATAATAATAAAACATGTGGCAGAACTAAAAAATAGAGTCGGCCATACAATGAGGCAACTAAAGCAACCGTTTTAAGCTTCACTTTCTTAAAGTATTATATTATATAAACATGCAATTTAATTTACAAAATTGTTTATAATTTTTTAAAGAGAATTAGTAAGATATGTAGTTTGTTTTTTGCTTCTCTCAGTGTACAATTTTATTTATTTCCCGTTTTCAATTAGTGATTAGTGAACCAAGAATTACTAATTATCATATAACTCCTTGCTACACCTCTCACTTATTAATTTACCTCTGCAATCTCTTTAAAATTTTATATTCACTTTTCAATCAATTGAAACATTGTGTGAAACTGTGAACTAAAGTTTTTAATTAATTTAAAAACAATTACAATTATATTTTACATGTAACAAATTCAAAGTTAAGCAATCCAACTTTATACCACAAAATGTGTTAGTGATAAAAGTATAACTTGTATAATAAAGATCACTTATCCTAAATTTTATCATGTATATTGTTCCTCGGAGAAATCATATACCTACTCATTTTTGTTATTTATATTTTATTATCATTAAACGAGATAACATACGACATAGGATTTTTTTGTTTTTTGTTGATATCTTCACATTGGAGACAATCCTGTTCGAGCGGGAGCATCCATAAGTATGTGAGACTAACTTTTCTAGCGAATATTTATTCATTCACAATACTCGAACTCAAAACTTTGCTTAAAGAGAATCAAACATGTACCACTTGAACCAACAAATATACGAAATAAGATTTGAGATAAATATTAAATAACACAATAATCATCACATGCATATAAAGGGACTAATAAAGTAGTATTTGATAATATGGTGAACTTTAGACTTTAGAGGTGCATTGTTGACGGTCTAGCGGTGCATGAGCATGGGGTGTTTTGTCTTCTGAAAACGGTGATATTTTGTTTAAACAAGTCAAATATTAAATCTGACATATCCGAGGAATCCAAAGTAACATGAATGTTCCAAGGATTTAGACGTCAAAAACGATTAAATAAAACATTAATAAAGAGATTCTAATAGTTACTTTAGTCAATATTTATGAAATTTATGGAATACTTCGAAAAGTTGTGTATTTAATTGCACCAAAAAGTTGTGTATTTATGCATTAGATATTTGAAGTTGTGATTTACCACAAAAGTTTTTACACTTTCTTCTCTAGTGTTCTTAGAGCGGTTAATGGAACCCTTATTAAAAAAATAATGATTAGTAACTACGTGTTTAAAATTAAAATATTGAAGACATAATTTTACAGTATATTTTTCTTTTTATAAATTATAAACACATACCTCAAAGACACTAATTGGCATTTTTGATAATATGTTGATTTAAAATTCTGTATTTTATATGGGAATAAAATATCGAGACAAGTAATTTTTATCTACTATTAAAATCATGAGATATATCACATTTAACCGAAACTATTTCCTTCACATGATGGAATGAGAGCCTTACTTTAATCTCCTTTCCTTTTCAATGAGCTATGGAAGCAAATTACACTACAAAACTATACTTTCATAAAATAATAAAAAAGAATAAAGTACTAAAGTGTGTAAAAAAGAGAGTGCCAAAAACATTGACCCATGAATAAAATCGACTTTTTTGTTTGATACTAACAATCCGAAGTGTAAAATGATCTAGTCAAATGAATGACGTATAGTTATATTAATTAAGTTTGTAATAAATATGAGTGGAAAATAATTCATAACTAATGATATAATTCACAGATTATGTTAGATAGTATACACTAAAAAGAGTACAGTGGTGTAGTATTTTCCATTTAATCAACAGGTTTAGAGTTTTAAGTCTGACCCAAGTCTTTATTAAGCTCTCATCCTTCTAATAACATAGATCAATGCAATAGAAAAATAATATAAAATCTATGCACTGATAATATAAAGATTTATACACAGTTAGTGCATCATTTACCCTTCATTCAGATTACTTTTTTTGAAAAGTCAATGACGATTGATAATAAATGGTGAGATGGCATAAGGTGTCCATTAACCAAGTTTATAAGTTTATGGAGCTGCATCATGTTGTAGGATATTTGTAGACTATATGAACAGTATGCACTTTTGAAAAATTAGGGTCATTTTTAGTACCTATAAGTTATTGACGAAATATGATAAATATTCTGAAGTTATAGCTTTTAATGAATTATTTCTATCTATCATCTAATCTCTCATTTCTTTTGAATCGACTTTTATGTATTAGCTTTGTTGTTTGCTATTTGTTTGTTTGCATTCTGCAGAATGTTTGTTTTATTTCGAGTTAAACTGTAGACTCCAATTTATGTCTGTTACTCCCAAATATAAAAACGGGCACTCTAGGCAAAATATAAAAATTATCCCTTCATATTACGAGATCAATTATCTCATCCAACATTTAAAATTATGATATTTATGCTACTTTTTTAATGTTTAAAAATATTTTTATAAAAAATAATTAAATATAATATATATGATGATTTTAGTGGTTTAAAAAGATAATTTACAGACAAAATAAATTACCATGGCCCTAAAGCCATCTTACGAGAGTGTTGTAACTTATATAAATAGGCAAGATGAAATCAAATTCCACTTTACAGTCCTATAGTAACTATTTCGGACGTTTTTAATGTTAGTTGTGGTTGTTTTTATAGGATGTTTTCTTTTAGCAAAATATCTTCATAAATTATTTTGTAGTGGGAAAAACTGAATCATAATAAGGAAGGGTGATTTTATAAAAATACATCTAATTATTAACATATTAATAAAACCTAATCATATTAATTAACTTCCTGAGTTCCCTAAAACTACCCAAAGTAATCCTATTAAAATGATTGAAAGTACTATGTTCAAGATGAAATATGCCAAATTCCACTAGAATCAAAAGAATAAGTTTGTAGATATTCCAATAACAAAAAAAAAAATAGATTTTTACGGGAACGACAATTAAAAAAAAAATCTATTTTATAGAGAGCAAGTTCAACATGGACATCAACTAAAATTGTTTTCTATATTTAAGATACTATAAGAATCTCAATCATTCATCAAGTACAAAAAATAAATAAATGTAACTCTTTCAACCCACGAGGTAAAAAATGTGAATTTTAACAAGGATGGGTGAGAGCTATTTACATCACAAGATTAAACAGGGAAGAATCAGTTTCTCAAAATAAAAAATCATGATGCCAATTTCTCAATACCTTGCAAGTAAAAAAAACCTGAGGATCATGTTTATATTATAGACACAAAGCTCCTAAACTAAGTGCTCCAAGCCTTCAAGTAGCAGAATCAACGTTTAGCTGAAAATTATCAGAATGGAAAATGATCTGAAGCAGAAATGATGATGTGGGAAGTAACATGTTTCTGTTTGCTATGCATCCTTCATATGTCACTCACATTGTCCGCGGCGAGTGATCATACTGCTGCACATATTGCCCCTGAAAGATGGGAAGAAGAAAATGTATATAGTAATTTAAATTGATTCATTTCAATGGAACTATGGAAATGGCTAAGGAACATGATTAAGGTAAAAAATGTATCGATATCAATATATCATGGAGGATAGATGTTCAAGGGTTATGCACTGCACCAAGGATAACATGAGTGAGATACTTACTAGCCCCCATATTGTAAGAGAAGTTTTGGGGGAAATGTTTTCACCAGTAACTTCAGACTAGTGGCTTAAGTGCTTCACTAGTTGTGTTTCACAAAAGCATTATTCCCAAAAAAGGTGATAATATGGGCATTATTTCAATCTAGTAAACTTGGCCAATGTGTGTAATATTTATATGCAATCGTTCTTTATTAATTGTAATGGTGAAGTTGTTGTTTAGTGACCGTGAGGTTACGGGTTCAAATCCTAGAAACAGTCTTTCTGTTTGTACACCTACAAAATGGGAGCCTCATGGCTACCCTTTATTCTTTATTAATTGCAAGCAAGTTTATGTGTGAGAGGGTAGACAGGAGACCTGGGGACCAGGCGGAGCAGCAAAACTTCCTTTCATCAACGTGCGTCACATCGAGCCCAATAAACCATGATCCCGTGCTTACATCATCATGTGCATACGTACGGAGAAAAGCTCTACAAAGAAAGTATTTCATCTTGATCATGCATTCTGAAACAATTATTTCAACCATTTTTAAACAAAAAGATATACCTGTTTATTGAAATAAACTGAGCCAATGATTTTGAAATAACATAGATCTGGCCCGAAGCATGTCGAAAGTACCTGTGCCAAACAAGCATGCATATGAATGTAAACAAAGAAAGGCCACTCTGTGTCTTGGAATAAACAGAAGAGAAGAAACAATTTTTGGATCTAACACCATGATTTAGACAAGGCAGTTTTATAGCTTGGAAAACTAATAAATAATTAGCTCAATTTGTCGGAGGCATGTGGCATTAGTGTTATTTATAACTTATAGGCACATCATTTTGGTAGAAATTGCAGCTGCTTAAATTTTGCACAGCAACATTTATATACTCCAGCCTTCGAAAAAACAGTTTATTTAACACTCAAATTCTACTGGTGTATAAGCTCATGAAAGAATTAAAATAATGGCAACCAAATCATCTTCACATCATGTAGATTGCAACAACAAAATCTCTAAAAATGAAAACAGAAGTTATAGCATCATATTAAAAACTATTTAGAAGTTCTTCTCAAATCAAGCCTTACCAATTGTAACATTCTAGAACGAGTTAACTATATTAACAATAATCTGTCGCAAAAAAACTAATTCTGTATTACTCACGATTTTCTGTCGCCAAATTTCCACCAGTCTGGTTCATGCCATTTATGTGTCCTATAAGATTCAGACAAAATAGTAAAAGGGATGAAATTCTAATACCACAATGAAGTAACCTTATAGACCAATGAAACAACTTTGTACAAGACTCACGGCTCGGAGAAAACTTCGCCTGATTTCATACATCCAATATAAACACGTGGCTTATCCAAATGAGAAGTTAGCACTTCTCCAAGGGCATCTGTAGTAGGAATTTAAGTCAAACAATCAGGTGACACAGCAAAAAATCTTCAGGTTCCAGCAAAAATTGCAGCAAAAAACAATAACATTGTTCAGAAAATTATACAAGTAAACCCTAATACCATAGCTCTCCTTGCAAATTAAATTATTTCTAAAATTAGCTTATCTAATGACTTAGTTGGATCAAGACAGTACATATTTCATTTTCCAGTCTCCTTTAAACACATAATGTAAATTTACAGAAACTCTATGTCAACAGCTAATTAAGTTATTTATAACATTGGATTTTCATAGCCATCTTGTCAGCCAGGTGGGCTAGCATCGAGCACTAGCAATTATCAAGGGTATAGAATCAGAGTTAGATCAATTTGGTGTTAGAGCTTTGAAAACTTGAACATAAAATTTTGCACCCTGGCAATTATCTTTAGCTTTAAGCCTGGAAGAGTTTGACTCTTCAGATGGTATAAAAGCTGAGATCACATCTTCAGTTCCTTGATAAGGAACCATAACAAGGGAGGCAGGTGTCGGTGGGGGATTGATGTGGTGCTTAGACGGGTAAACTTCAAAAGAAAAGGTTATGTCTTGGCTATCAGCAGCATTCATCAACATCATTTATCCTAATAGTAAGGGCTGGATCTAAAACATCTAAGTTATTAATTTCATTATGATTCCAATTGTAAAACAGGAATATCTGCATCCTCCTTGACTTAGAAAGTCATACAATTTCTAAAATAGCACTATTTCTGATAACACTTCATTAATTAAATAATCAGAAATTTAATCTTTTAAACAATTCATTATTCTCAAAGCCAGATATAATTTTGTCCCACAAGTGGTGTCATTTTGTAGAATCTGAAATGTGGTCCCTCAAAGGTTAACTGCAAACCATGCAATACTAAATATGATTTCTCATCTAATGGGGGAAAAATCTTCTACCTTTTAAAATCTTTCTAGCTTGCAGAAATAAAAGAAAAGGATTAGTTCTTTGCCCATAGGGTGAGGGGATACCCTTAGTTATACAAAAAAAATATACCCCAAATGTGAAAATATAAAAAAACTAACTTTATAGATATATAACTAGCGACGAATTATATTTTCATCACCAGACAGAAGTAAGGACCACATACCGAGATTAACAAAGACATCGTCATTGACCTTAACAAAAAATTCAGCATCCCACTTTTCTGCAGCATAAATGAAGAATGATTTTATCTTTTCTGATTTCTCTTTAGGTGCCTCCACTTGACCATCCTGTGTAGTAAATAATAAACCTAATGACACCATGATATATGCTTGTTTCTTATATTAAATAAGGAAAATATTGCTATAAAATTCTACATACAAGAATAATGAAGTCATGGCTTTGACTGTTTTCTGATTCAATTTCTTTGTCCAAACTGTCTCCACGATTTGCACTGCATAAAAGAAAATGCAAGTTGAAACAACAAATAAAAAGCCAATCATTTGTAAAATTAGGATTTGAACCACAACTCTGTACCTTGTTCCTATTACAAACCGGGCAATGATGCCTTTTTTATCAGCCAGTTTTTTCATATCTGCACCTGCAAAAAAGGCATCAGTGAGTTCTGAAAAGACTTTTACAAGCTGCAGCGAGCAGTTAAAAGATTAAAATAAGTAGAAGCTATACTTGTAGTAGAGAATTTCAAAGATTGAAATTTAATGTGATTGTTTGAACAAATAACTAATCATGCTGACATTTTTAAACCAAAAAAATTATGAAACCACAGAAATAGATCACAAAGGTTGAAATTGAGAAGGAAATTTTTTGCATTTTATTAAACCCCTGGTAGTATATCCGCTTGTACGAAAGGTACACTTCTTAATTTCTAAAAGAATCTGCAGAAATACTTGCTGAAAAACAAATGGATGAAAAGTCTCTACAACCATTCTAAAATTTTCTGCTTCTCTTTCCTGACAGTAAGTGGCTCAGTTCAAGCAAATGTCTTTCAACAATACATCAGTTCAACACCTGGCTTTAAAACTCGTGCTTTTACTTCACAAGGAATGCAACCTAAGCTCCGCTACTGGTCATGTTTCATTCAGATACAATGTTTGAAATTATAAAGCTAAAGAAAATAACAAAACGTAGTCATGATTATTTAGCAGTAACTAACAATCACAGTCATCAGAAACCAAACTGCAAAATTTAAGTCTACACTGAAACAGGCATCCACCGAATAAGGAAAGACTGAGAAGGCTAATATGCATTGTATTGCTAGAGGAAACCAAATCAACGAAAAAACAGTACCTGTTGGCATCCACGCTTTACGGATTGCATCTCGGTTCTTTTTTCGGCCAAAGGTTGTCATTATTCCTATAACTAAAAGTACCTTCTTTGTAGGATGCTTCCCATCATTCCCTGACAAATGCTTTGGAACAAAACCTTCCTGTCTAGCTACGGCTAGTTCTGTCTCAAGAGCAGACAACTTCTTCTGCTGTTCCCTGAAAATAAGGTAATGATACCAATACGCTCAGGTAAAGGTTATTCACAGCCAAAGTCAAATCTAGCCACTAAAGCCAGAAGAAAGTTACCTGCAGCCTATAATTTTCAGTGTATCATCAACAGATATGGCAGATTGGCCCTGAAATCGGAAGAACTATACTGCTTCATTAATATCCTACGATGATTTTGATAGCTAAAAATTAAAAAATACACACACCAGCAACAACCGTACACACACATAAAACAGGCAAACACATATCTGCAATGTATAACACAAACATGACTATGACTACTTCAATTAACAAAACTAACATTGTACCTGACCAGTCCTTCTTTGTAGCTCTTCAAGTAAATATACCCTACTTTCCGCGTCCTGCCATAACCTGCAACGATACGCCATATGTAAAAAAAATCAGAAATGCAATAAAAAATTAAAAATAAATAAACAAAAACGCATTTCAGAGGAAAATAAGCACGAGTAGAGTTTTATATGTATATGGCACTACAAGTTTAAAGCAAATTTGGTAGATTAGCTTATTGACCAGGTCAAAAACTCAGTAAAGCCGTTCAGTGCAGCAGATTTTATTAGCTTTTGAAAACTAATTTATTGATTTGGAAAAGCTATAATCTGTTTCAATAATTCACGCCTAATTTCTGCTCCTTGATTATTTTGCAAGTGACACACTATAATTCAATTCAATTCAATCGATTAACTACAAACAGAACTATAGGCTTTATTTGAATGATTGAATAAATAAAAAGCGAGACCTTCCGGCAACGTAGAGAGTAGCGACGGTGGCAAACAAAGCGAGCAAAAGAGCATAAAGTGGAGATCCGAATGAAGAGTAACCAGATAGCCGGTTCTGCGATCCCCGGCTACGCATTTTTCAGATCCAAAAGAACAATAACAATAACAACAACAACAAAATGTTAAAGAAGAATGCGACGTTACTTATAACACAACACTGTGTGGATCAAATATCAATATCAATATCAATGCCAATTGCTAGCGAGTGAAAACAATGCAACACAACCGAACAAATGTGGAATTTCAACCAACTTCTCTTCGATACTAACATTTATTTGTTTTTTTCCTACTAATATCCAAAGCGATTAAAAGTATAACTAAAAATTGATTAAATTTGCGTTTTATATTATACCATCTTGGGGTTATGTTGTAGAAAAACAGTCAAATTTAATCGGTTTGAATTCATTAATAAAACGGACCCAAATTGGACATTTATATTTATAATTTATCATACCATAAACTAATATTTACTAAAAGGTAAATTCGGCGCACCAAATTATAATTTTAAAATAGAAAAAATAAAGAATAAATGGACATTTTGTGACGAAGGAGACCAGTAAAAAACACGTGCTAATGAACGAAGCCTAAGCCCAATTACATTCCGATGGATCCATTTATGGAAGAGAGATAGCTACATACATATGACTATATATATATTAAAAAATAATTAGTATTTTATGGCTTTTCTTTTAAACTTTGTTTGGTTCACAAGAGAACATAAGAAGAGAAAAATAGGCGAGAAAGAAGAAGGTGAAAAAGAAGATAAATAAAGTAGATTTTTATGATGTTTGGTATAAGAAAAGAATGAGAGAAAATGAATAGGAAAAAATGAGAGGAGAATGAGAAGAAAGTGATGATATTGTGATTCAAATTACAAAAATGTATCTAGAATAAAGAAAATACACAATAAAATGTTGTTTTATTATTAACTAAAAATAAATATTATAAATTTTAATTAACATTTTTAATTGATATGGTTTATGACATAGTTTGAACGCAATTTGGAACAACAGATCATTGTCCAAGTAAAGTTTTTTTTTCTCTTCCTACTTTCTCCCATAAATGGATATAAAGAAATTTTGTGGGTTCACCCACTTTTTTCCTTTCTCCCTCCTTTCTCCCCTTAAATAGGAGAAATTTCTCATTCTCTTATACTTCTTTCTCCCTTTTTTCTCTCTTCTCTAACTCTACCCAACCAAACTCAACCTTAAGGTGAATATTGCTCATCTCAACCTGTGTTACTTTGAGGAATCAAACATTTAACTTTTTGACCTTTTTTAAAATTCAATATGACTTTGTATTCATAGACCAACAACTTTTTTGGTATATATAAGGTAATTGCATTTAGATATTCTTACAAAATTAACATTGTAGATTAGTTCTTTCATTATAGATTTATACTTAAAGTTTAGAAAAGCAAGTATACAATTTATTGTAAGCAATAATTATCATTCAATAAAGTTTGGTCATCATAGTGTGAATATTTGTAGTTCGAATAAGATTAACTCATTTAAGGATATATGTGATTGAGCAAAAATAATTATTTACCTTTATTAATAATTTTACATTTTCAACTTACACTATATTATTTCTCTATAATTTAATATATATTAGACATATCTTCATTTATTCACTTTAACATAAGCTCTCACAATAAAAAAGTTATAATAACTCTTCTTTTTTGGTTGGTCGGGGATGGTTGGAAAGAAAGTCTGATGGGATTAATTGCTTCAAAGAGTCGATGGAAATAGAGCTTGGACCGCTTGTGGAGGTACTTGAAAATGTTTTTTAATACTAGTCAGTATGAGTTTATGAAAAGTTAATGAATGTTAAAGAGAATAAATATAAGAGAGGAGATGTTTATGAGAGTGAATGAGTATTTATGATGCTATAGAATAATGAATATATCATCCTTCATATAGTGGAACGCCCCTATTTATAGTAAATATTTTGGCGATGTGTCACTTATTTATTGGGTGACAGTGACTTGGTAATGCATGTGACTGAAACATGGCAGCTCTGTCCCCGCTATATAGCAGGTTCGCCTCTAACTGTGTTTGTCAAAAGGAGCAAGTTGGGATTTATAGGCGGTGTGGCAGAAACCAATTGGTGAAGTATTAAATGGTGTATCAGGAAAGGTGACATCTTGACATGGTGTGAAGTAGGCCTCAAAGTTGGACTTATCTATCCTAAGTGTATAAATTATTTTTGTTAGGGGCGTGATAGAACCCAATTTGGGTTTGTAATGAATATTATGTCAGTGATATTTTAATGATGTTTAGGTCATGAATGACTTGTGCTTAACTTGGTTAGATTGACCCTACTCTGGTCAGGTGGTATGTCCGGTTTTAAGTGGGTGGAACAATAACAAAAAAAGTTATTTTAATTTAATTTTTGATGTACTATTTTATCAAAGACAAGTATTTTTTTAAAACGTTTAACTGTATTTTGCCTAGAGTTAATTGTTTTAAAAAAAATCAACAAATCATGTTCAAGGTCCTGTCAAATCAGCACACATAAGTATAAATGGATTATTTAAAAAGGAGAATCATTGCCAAATATATATTTTTGTGTTTTATTATGTGAATCTTCTTCATAGAACATGTACGAATTTTCTACAAGTGGTGGTAGAAGAGCACCTTCATAACATACTCATATTATATATCACATGGCAGACATAGAAAGGCTATTATAGGTCTTGTCAAAATAGGTTTATACCCGTCTTAAATATTGTCTTTAATTCCACTTAGGGGATATTAGGTTTTATCTTGAGTTTTATTTTTTGGGTTTAACATTTATGCACGACAATGTAAAGTTTTTCACATTGTAAGTATATTATTTATTATTGATTTGTATTATTTTTATTTAAGAGAATGACTGTTAATAAATGAATGACAAATAATTTGCTAACAGTATAAAAATACTTATATTATCAGTATATACATATTAAATATATCTCTAGTTCAATTATACGGAATTAAGCATGTATGCTTTGTGGGTCCTTTGTAGCTATAAAAGCAAAGTAGTATTCTTAACCAAAAGATGGCTAGATGAAAACGGTTACTTAAAAAGCTATAAGAATCTATTTTTCTCCACTTAAGTAGAATTGATACTCATTTGGGATATATATAAAATTGCTATGTAAAATTAGTCCACTAGAGGGTGATATATTTTATTGAATTGAAGAAACCTAAGTCCAAGCTAAGTTTGATTTTATTTGTAATGTTTGAACCCCATTCCTATTATTTTATATTGATCAATTTCTTTACATATTTTATTTGGGAGATTTGTATGAAATCACGTTGTTAATTTTAAAGAGTTGTTATTCAAAACTAATTATGTATTTTCCGAATATCATCTAACATAATAGTAAATTAAATGAAAAGCTACAAATGGAAGGATACAATACGATATTTGTTTGTATGAAAATATAAAATAAAAAAACGGAATGTTAAAGTGTCTAAATTTTTGAAGTGAAGACTTGCATGGTTGTGCCTTTCTATCTAACCACTTAGAATAATAGAAATAGAAAAAGATATTTATATACAATATTATATTATATACTATTTATATCTAATTATTATTGACTATTTAAGAAAATTGAATAATATAATAATTGTATATAACAATATATAGATATTACATTAAAATGTTGCTAAGGATTAATCCCGCCATAAAGACAATCTCATGGTAATTGTCTCCTTCCTCTTCGACAGAATGAGAATATTATCTATCTCAAGTAGTGTCTCATTCCATATCTCAAGTCAATCAAAATGCTCTATTTTATTACTTTTTGCTTTTAATTTTTTTATTTTATCCAAGTATTAATATATGATTTGCTTAGAACAGTGAATAAGACACAATTGAGAACATGTGATCTCAATCCCTCTTCAACAGACCCATGTTTGCACTCCCTTATTATTTCTTTTATAGATATTCAATTCAACATAAAATATACAACAATTTGATAATATCTCAAATCACAATCATTTTTATCTACACATTTCTTTACTTTATGTAACGTTATGCGATAGGTGAATATTTATTCATTTTTTAATGTTATAAGAAAAATACTTAAATATCCACTTTCAATTGGACACTTGGACTAATGTCCACTCTTGGGAATATGAATAAATTAATTATTTTCCATTAAGAAAGAGAGAAAATTTTGCTCAAGTGTTTCTTTTGTGCATCCCAAATTCATACATTAATTAATTAGTAGTTTTGTCTTATCCTCCTCTCTTGTGCTTATATAAAGCCCTTTGTTCCCTCAAAGCCTATATGAGTTACTTGCACAATATTAAGATTATTTGTCATAGACTCGTATATGTATCTCGATCCAAAAGTATAATTATTGGGACATATATCCATTTTATGGATGATACTTAGAGGTAATCAAAGGGAGCTTTCTTCAGTCCACTCATAGGTAGCAAGTAAGATTTAGTTAGCTGCCGAGTCATTCATTCAAATGTTGAGTTATGAGTATTAGATACTACTCAACAAATGAGTGAATGATGCGGGAGACATAATGAATCTTACACTTCTTGTGCTTGGACTGAAGGGAGCTCCCTTTTTCTTCCTATATTTGTTACTTATCCCTTTTTATAATCATGTTATAATTTTCTTTGTTATTATCTCTTGTACTTTGTTTTCTGTTTTTGGATTTGGCTTGTGCTGACTCAAAATGAACAATCTAGTGGCACTAATCATCATTTATCGCTATGGTAATAGTAAGTAGTTGCATTTGATTAAGGTTCGATGCTTAATATAGATATGAAAAAGGCATAATGACCCTTCCTATATACATCTTAACAAAAGACAAGAATCTGATGTCCAAATTATGTCCCAAATCATTGGACGATAAATCCTTGTCCCACAACAAAGACAAAATTGCATGTCTATGCAAGAATATTCACATTTCAGTATATTTGCAAAACATAATAATAATCCACATCTCCGTAGATTTACCGAGACAATGAGGTAGGCGATGTGAGATTTACTTTCCAACATGCCCCCTCCACATAAGCCTGCCTGTCAGACCAGACGAAGGATTACCTTTGACCCATAACTAAATGACAACTTTTGACCCATGACAAGCGGAAAGAAGTTGGACTCTGGCTTTGATACCATGTTAAGGTTTCATCTCAAAACCAATTGTCAATGAGAGGAGTAGCCCAACAAGTATTTAAACCATTACCAAGAGAATGAGGTAGGCGATGTGAGACTTACTTTCCAACATCTACACGCTAGTATATATAATAAGCCCTAAAAGTGAAATATGTTACAGATACACATGAAAATTTATGACCATTCCACTAAAGAAGGAACGGGTATGAGAGGAGAGTGCCGGACCGTAAAGACCGCCATCAACAACATGCAAATTACCTAACTGTCTGTTTGCATGTTGGTTTTTTGGAGGGGAAATAAGGGAAGGGAAAAGCTTGAGAACACTGTCCCGATTCTTATGCTAAAGAATCTTCTAATAGGATCCCTTCAAGGCTTTCAAACGCGATCGCTGACCCTTGGACCTTGCTTCAAGAAGCTTGGATTTCAAAGTATTATCCTTTGATCCTGGAGGTACTTTAGAAGCTTCTGACATGTCAAGGTCTTGGGTTGTAAGTCTTGTGATCCTATGCTTCAAAGGGCTTGCTTGATTCCTCCATCCGGCATTGCTACAAGAAGCCTCGCCATAATTATTCTCGGCATGTACATCAACACTATCTGATGTCAAAAATTTACCTCTGATGAGATTATCAGCAATGTGATTTTTATTGGAGCTCTGCAATTCACTAGTGTTGCTTTCTCTAATCTCACAGCTTTCAGATTTCTCAAATACAGTTTCTTCAATTGGCTTTGTATCTGTGGTCTTTCCCTCTTCTGCATCAATTAACTGAGACTTCTTATTTAGCTTAGAAGACATGGCCCAAGCCATATGTTTTTCAAACTTCACTTGCAAGTTAGACGGACTGCGATGTCTTAACCCTTCTTGAGCGACTGGTTTTTTCTTCTCGTGGTTGGATTTCAATTTCTCGTCAAAATTATTGTCCAAAGGTGCTTCTTCAAGTAATTTAGATTCCCTGTGGCTTGGCTTGTTCAACTCAAAACAGTTAGAATCACTGCCCACAGAATCATCATCGTCGTCGTCACCGACATCTCGTGGGGCACTAACAGCATCATTCAGTGGGACAGATTCCAAGGAGTTCCGGCAATTCGTTAATACAAGATTTTCTATGTTTTTGCTATTTTGTTTGGCTTTAAGGAAAGTCTCTATTTCGAGGCTTAATTTATCGACTATCGACTTCTTATCCAAAATTCCATTATGAGTTGCGTCTAGTTGCATTTGCATACGTTCATCCAGCCATGATTCAGATATGTGGAGAATCAAACGATCATGATCAGCCCCTTGATCCCAATCCTTATCAGACTTCTGTTTCAGAACATGAACCTCTTGTTCGTATTCATTTATTCCTCTAGCAAATTCGTCGCAGAGGTCCTCCATTAATTTTCTTCTTGTTCTCTCCTGCTCCAATTCATTCAGTGCAATAGTGAAAGAAGACTTCACCTCAGAAAGCTCCCGAGCTAATTTCCTGTGTATGCTCTCTGACCGTTTTCTTAATTTCCTCTCATCCTCGAGTTCATCCCTCACAGATTGAACAGCAGCATGGATTCGATCCTGTTCCTTACACTTTCTAACCAATTTATCCTCTCCGATTTGCTTCATAAGGTCATCCATCTCATGCCGGTCTGCTTGTCGGTCTTGAAGCAACTCTTTGACCCTGATTCGTGCATGATCTAGCTCATTTTTTAATGCTTTTATCAAAGAAATGTTAGAAGCATGCTGTTCTTCTAAGCTCCATATTCTGTTTAACACTTTTAACAGTTCTGTCGATGTTTTGAGACCATACCGTGACTCCCCAAACCTTCCCTTGAATTCCATGGAACTTGTAGGAGTGGCTGCAGGATTATAAGGTGTCATCTGCAACAGAAGAGAAGGCAAATACTAAATGCAAAAAATACTGTATAATATATCCAACAATAGACAAGCTGCTAGAGTAAAGCAGGGATAAATGTTATCGGCGGATGGCTCAACGCACAAGGCTCCCCACCTAGTGAGGTCTGGGGAGGATAGATGTACGCAACCTTATCCTCCCAAGCGAAGAGGTTGTTTCCATAACATTTTACAATACTAAATTGCATAATAAGGTAGCTCTTGATAAAAGGTTTTGTTCTTCTAGCACTAATCTTTCAGAAGACCTGAACATTGGTGACAATTTATTCTTAAAATAAATCTTCAAACACGGACTCAAACTTTTATCTCACTCTCTGCACTAACTTCATGATCTATTGCAAAGGTTCTAATTTCAGCTGCCATTCTGAAAAAATATTTTGGCAGCAAACTAAACTGCAGCATAACTGATATTGGTATGTTATTCCTTTATTTTGAAAAAATTAATTAATGACCAAATTCCTTACTATGAGGGGAATCGCTTTCTGATCATATTTTTTATTTCCTCCATGATACATTATTAGATCATGAAATCAGAAAGCTCCTAATCAATCTTTTACATTGCAATGGTGACTAAGTGAGATCCATGTTATACAAGATGCCAAAATAGTACATCCCGGACAAAAAACATGATGTTTTCTTAGAAGGAAATTGTCATGTGCCTTTTCATAATTTTGCTCTATAAGTTTTATGCAGGAAAAAAGAAAGGGGAAGTGGGGGTTAGGCACGGTTTGATGCTTACCTCCATGGAACTACCATAACTTGCTGGAGATACAGGTTGCAATGCATGGTTATTTCTCGCAATTACCCGATTATGCTGCATCAGTGATGCTGCAACGTGCCTCCTCAAACTGTTTGCACTAGCTGGCTGATGAAAGAGGAGAGAAATATCAGTTTAAATGAACTTTAAATCTATCTCTATCAGAATGGTTGAAAGTGTCACAGAATGGATACTCAAGAGAGCGAATGAGTTCTCATTATCATCCAAACATGCCTCGGTGCTTATAGATGCAATGCTAAATCATAATTTTCATTTACAATGACCATGATAAGTATTATTTGAGCTTCAGGAAAGGCACACAAAATTATCAAAAGAATGTGAAAGCCAATAATGAACTAATACATTACAATGAACGAGATTGGAAATTTACCATGAACCAATGCAAAAACATCAAATTTTACCCGAGTTAGAATAACTATGTCCTTTGAAAAAGGAAAAAATAAAAAGGAGAAATAGAATTGCTGAAGCAACATTCCAGGAATAAGAAACTAAAAGCATAGAGGACAAGTCAAAATAGAACATGAAAATGAAAGAATTATTATTGATCAACCTATAATACACAAATTATTGTTTCCAAACCTAGAATACTAAGATCTCCCAGATCCTTTGAGGACCATCAAACAAATGTTACTATAACAATACTAAAATACAAAGATTCATACACTAGACAAGGCAAAATGACCCTATTTTTGAAGCACCAACCCATCAACCAAAATAGTAAAGACCCCAAACAACCCAATCAACCAAATAAAGTTAAAAACACAAACTTTTGACGAAAAGATGAAAAGGGCAAGAGAAAAAGAAGCACTTACGTGATCATGATGATCAGGGGAGCTGGGAGAAGCATCATCCAAAAAGTTAGAAATTTCAGGAGCTACAATAGCCTTGTCTTTATGAAGATTATAATGATGGCGGTGAAGTCTAGGATCACCACCACCACCACCACCACCACCACGATGATGATGCATTTGAAAGAGTTGGTGAAATTCCCAGAGAGCTGCGGCAAGGTTTCTAGCAGACACAGTACTAGGAAGGAGTTGATGTTGTTGTTGATGATGATGATGATGATGTTGGTCTTTGTTAATTTCCCAAAGTGTTTTCCAATAGGGCAATGGAGTACAAGTACCCTTACTTTTCCCTACCAATACCCTCAACTTTTCTCCCAAATTTTCCTCCTTTTTCGCTTTCCCTTCACCACTTTTCATCTCTTTCCTCTCCCTCAAACAGTTTATTAATGTTTTCTTTCTTTCTTCTTTTCCTTCTCTCTCATGAACTTACTTGTATTCTTTTTTCATTTTTTGTTTTCTATTCTTTTTTACCTTGTTAAGTTGTTATATACACGTGGTGTCTGATGTAGACTTTTAAGTGTAGTTGCGTTATGTGTGGTGACGAAATTGTTCAGTTCAGTTTCATGTTTCATGATTCATGTTTCAGTGTAGTAGTAACTATTTCTATTTCTAGTTGATAAGGAGCTTGTCATTCAATACAGTAGTACTTTCAAAACAAACCAATTTAACATTCTTTTACCTAATGAGTAAAAATGCCACACTAGTCCTTGTGAAATAAATATGGTCATTTCTAGTTCACCAACAATTTACTTATAAACTTTGAGTTATGTTTATCTTATGTCATAATTCATCTAATAGAATAAACAACAATGTATCGATCTAATGATATAACGTTCTATTGAATTCTCAAGGTTGAGAGTTCGATTTCAGAGAAAAATACTTATTAGGATGAGTAACTATGAAACCCGAAAAACCCAAAAGATATGAAGAATATCTTGGTAATACAAAAAAAAAGCATTTTTCTTGAAATAAGAAGTTGTCATTTTTTAGTTGACTTTTAAGAACCTATTAATTGAGATTATGTCATGAGAGATTAAATTAAGTGGTTAGTAGATTATAGCAAAGAGATAAGCAATTAAGTGGTTGGTGAATGGTGGAGTGTAGCTTTTTCCTTATCCAATGAAAACACATAAACTCTTCATTTTACAAGTGCTGTTGCAGAGTGAGTAAAGAGCCATAGAAAAAAATGCAGTCACAGTCACTCTCATTTTCCCCCAAACCATTCTCTAATTTCCCTTTTCCTTACTCTAAAACTCATCATCACACTTCAAATTTCGGAAATCAAACTAAATTGTCAAAGTTCCTTTCTTTTCATGAAATTGCAAGGGCCTGTGCCTTTAAGGACTCTCATTCCTTCAATCTACCATCACTTTTCCAAATCCAAAAACTTCCAGCTACAAAGGTAATAACTTTATGCTACTAATTTCATTAACTTACACTTGAATTGTAAAAGAACAAGAACAAGTTGTTCATGTTTAACTCATTTATTTCAAGCGGCTATGTTTAAAGTTGGAGTTTGAAACCACTGAAATTAGGAACCTTTCACTTAGTTTGTTTAGTTTATTTACAGGGTAATAAATTGTTCATTTGTTAAATTCATTGTTCAATTATTTTTACTCATGCACAGGTATACATAAGCTGTTAATGTTAAACCTAAGGTCTTGAACATAGCTCATATTGAAGAAGATGAGATGCTTGAATAATTCGCGAATATTTGAGATAATTTGTGCCCCGGCTTATTTCAATGAATGTGGTTGTGTGTTTTAACATAGGCATTCACTCGTGCTTACAAGAATTGTGTAGCAGTGGAAACTTGCAACGACTCGTGTGAATCGGTTTCTGACAATCCCAATTGGGAATGTGACTTAGCTCCACAGATTGTTTCTTCTGATATTGATAATTCAACCAATGGGCTTCTCAAATTTATGATGTTCTTTGGACTGATCACACTTCAACACTCTTATCCAGCTGCTGCTGCTGCTTCAGATTTTGCCACTGGGTTGAGTACACTTCCTATTTTTGGAGATATCGGTGACTTAAGCACAGGTTTTGCTTCAGTTAGGAAAATCTCCCTGTTGCTTTTATAATCACAATCATTTTGTTCTTACTTTTTTTTAATTAACTAAATCAAGCACATAAGTATGTTACTAATGATAGTTGGAAACATAACTTCGACTTATGAGCACAACTTATGAAAATAGTTTGTAAAAAAATAGCCTATGACATTTCCATAACCTCTTCTAAGCTTATCGGAGCAGCTTAAACAAGCTATATAATTTTAAGCTTAGCTAAACTATTTATCCAAACACTTTATTTGGTTGGTGTTTACAGAATTACAGATACAGTGAATTGGGAGACAAGACTAATATTTATAAGTAAATTCACTTGGGTATTAATTGCTATGCTTTTCAAAGACTAATATTTGTTCTACGTTTATGCTTTCTCGCAGGCGTTTCTGCTAATATTTTTCTCTGAATTGGGAGATAAGACCTTTTTCATTGCAGTAAGTGAACATAAATCACGGGTTCATTCATTTATTTCGAACCAAATGTAAAACAATGAAGAAACAAAATTGTACAATTACCAAAGCATCTCTAGGGCTGGGCATACAATTATCTCTGATATAAACCAACAGACCACAATGTTGAGTTTGGTTTTAACTACTTAAATTTGTGATTGTTCTTCACATGAGCCTTTCCATTCTCCCCCATTTTCTTGAAAAAGACTAAGAAGTAAGATATTTCTTATGCTCAAGGGTAGATATAGTTGTTATTATCACCAAAACAAATGTTATGATCCCCGATTTTCGGGTGTTGGATATCTTGTGCAGGCACTGTTAGCAGCTAGGAATTCAGCTGGTGTTGTTTTCACTGGGACATTCGGTGCACTTGGGTATGTTTTTCTGTTTCAGAATTATTTAGACGTCCCTTAAAGTTTATACTATTTCCTAGTTTCTCATTATGACTCATCATGCATGATAAGTTGATGCATACAGTGAAAATATTTAAACAACCTAGACTCCTAGTGTAATGAATGTTACTAATCGAAGTCCTCGACACACTTAGTTATACAAAGTGCTGCATTTGTACAAAATTCTTCTGACATGACCACATTAACGTTGACTATCACTTTATAAATGCCAATTATTGTATATTTCATACAGTTATCTCTTTTAGTTATACTCTAATCTTAAAATGATTATTATCTATTTGTTATGGACAGGGCAATGACTCTCATATCCGTTGCTCTTGGACGAACTTTTCATTATGTTGATGAAATCTTGCCATTCAGGTTTTTCTTCATCCTTATTTCCTTAATTATTTATGAACTCTGAAATTGGAAGAGTGAAAAAAGCTATAATAATTCTTCACATGGTGGAACATGTCCAACCAAAGTTTTGTGTTACGTTGTTAACAAGAAACAGTATGAAGCTCAGAACATGTTTTTTCTAATGCCTTCCTGTTATCTGTTGTGTTTGGAAATATTTGACTAATATTTTTATGGGAAACTATTACAAGTTAAAGATTAATAATGACTTCTCCGAGTTTCATCTAATAAATAGTTCGCTTTACACAGGTTAGGAGAGACTGATTTACCTGTTGATGACATAGCTGCCGTTTGTCTGTTGGTAGGTATCAACTGCATGTGCTAATGTGTTTGCAATGGAACACGCATTTATCTTGTAAATTTTTTTTCCTTTTTCAGATGAAACTCTGTTAATTTATGCTGAACTCGATTTCTTCAGGTCTACTTTGGGGTCTCTACACTCTTGGATGCCTCATCAAGTGATGGCCAAAAATCAGATGATGAACAAAAGGAGGTGATATTTGGCACTTATTTATCGTCATCTATTAGAGCCTAATGTGCTGCATACATGAATAATAATTTTAGCCCCAATTTTTATTCTTCACTTCGAAATATTTCACTATGTTTTTTAAGATTCCTGCAAACAACTTATTGGTTCTGAACTTCTGATCTTAACCAGGCAGAACTAGCAGTTTCTGAGTTTTCTGGAAATGGTTCCGGGATACTAGCTGCTGCTAGCACGGCTGCCAGCACTTTCCTCTTAGTTTTTGTTGCTGAATGGGGTGATAAATCTTTTTTCTCCACAATTGGTGAGTGCCAAAGTTAGAGTTAATGGATCCATTAACATACTGTTATAAGACCACATGTAAGTAGAAGAATCATTTTTCGCATTGTTCATGTAGAACTATTTATGATTTTACCATTCTTTGGTTTAACCTTCGAAAGTATAGGAATAAAAACACCAGGCACCATATTTCATCTTTAAACAAACTTACGAGTAAATAAATAAATCTCATCATTGATTTTGACAAATCTTGAAACTGAGTTGCCAATCGTAAGAGTTTAGAGTGCCAATTATTGTGATCAGTAAAATTGTAGTTTATCATTCGCTTGTTGAATTTTCGTTGACATCAAATTACACGACATGTTTTCGTGCTTATCCTGATGACTGCACCTTCAAAGATCCTGAACTATATTTCCCACTGATATGCAGCCCTTGCAGCAGCTTCTTCACCTCTTGGAGTCATAGGGGGAGCACTGGCTGGTCATGGTGTTGCAACTTTGGTAACTCTTTCTTCGAAAATTATTCCTCGGTTATCAGTTCCAGTAATAAATTGATGCAACATCTTAATATAGGGACCCTGCTCCCTTGAGGCAACTTTAAATGCATTGTCATCTAATAAGCTGTTTTTACACCCCCAACAAGCTCACAAAACAAAAATAAGCTGAACGTAAATCTATTGAAGTCGGCGTTAGCTATCAGGAAAGACTTTTTATTCCTTGTACACTTAAACCAACTGTCTCAACAGTATCTTTTATATGCAGCTAGCTGTACTTGGGGGCTCTTTATTGGGGACATTTTTGTCGGAGAAGGTAACTTATGGCTTGTAGCTTCGATTCCTGATATGATTTGTTTTGTTAGTTGCACGCCAGATTTCATTACTTTACTCCTATAGTTGAAGCATGAACCTACAGATTTTTCTTATCCAACTATAAACTGAAAACACTCTTTTCATTCCTTTTGAAGGTCATTGCCTACGTCGGCGGTGTTCTATTTCTTGTCTTCGCCGCCGTAACTGTATTTGAAATTGTGCAGTAGAGGGTTATATAAAGGCTACATAAGCTCCTTGATAGTTTAATCCCCATTTCTCTTTTAAATCCTGTAAGTATGGCTATCTTTTTAGGAGAAGTTTGTAACCTTTCATTACAATGCTCATGAATTATTATGTCATTGTAGTTATTAAAAACCATCATGAGTTTATTTCATTTGAAATCTTTAATTGTCAAGGTAGTTCGTTTATTAATATGCTTAACCTCTCGTGGGGTTTCCTTCGTGACACATATTCCTGCTAATTATGAATTTATACCATATTGTGGTGACAATGGTTAGGAAGGAAACTTGTGATTTTTTTTGCGAGTTGATTTTTAGAAAAGAATAAATAAAAAATGGGAATGAAGGAAAAGAACGGGCTTGAGATCGAGTTTTCTCAGAAGTTTATTTCATGACTTTTAAGTCTTTCTTTCTCCAAGTTGTCCTTTAATAATCAACTCGAAAATAGGCCCTATAAAACATCTTTATATAGAGAGGTGTTGCATCCACCTTATCATAATTATGTCTCACAAGTCACAACCTACCAAATGAACTTATTTGGAAGAAAATTTAATTTGAATTGTAATTTTATGTTAAGACGAAAGGGATCTAATCTAATTTAGCATATGATGTGTGATTCCATATGTAACTTCTGTAATTATTTAATTTTGATATTTATTATTTTAATATTTTTTTAATCAATCATAAAAAGTCATATTGTACATCTTTGTGCAGGACTACTCATACCAATTTTTCAATAATATATTTATTTATAAATTTTAAATTATAATAAGATCTAAAAATTTAACTATTCTTTCCACAAAACAAACTAGAGAGTAAAACTAGTTCATATAATAAAATTATTATAAAATTTATAAAAATATATAATCACAAAAATAAGAAGAAAAAATAATAATATATTTAAATTAAAGGTAATTCTGATTTAAAATGAGTCATAGTGGCCATATTGGACTCAGTTATGGTTTCGTTAAGTTACTAAAATGGACACATGTGATTTAAACAAAAACAATAATAATTCTTATTTAAAATGAATCTCTAATCATTATGAGTCATGGTCGTATTTATCTAGGAGTGAAATTATATTTTCTCCCCATAAAAACTCATCTAATTCAAATTTACTAATTACATAACGACTGCTGATATAAGATTATGAACACTAACCAGAATAAATAAATTTATTTGTTACTTGACTTGATTAAGCACAAAGCATTTCATATACTTCTCCAATTTATATACACCTAACGAAACAACAAATCCTAATTTACCATAGAAATAGTCATGTCCACAATTATGAAAAGGGAATAAACATTCTATTTAATAAAAGAAAACATTGCCAAATTTGGGTTAATTTCCTTGAATAATGTACTTTTTAAAAATAATTACATAAATTATACACTTTATAAACTATTTACTAGTTTGTGGGTAGTCCAAAAAATTATTTACTAAAATTGATCACTCAAAATAAACTATTTATTAAAATACGGCAATCAAAATCAACATATTATTTTTATCATTACACGTGTCAATTTCTTATTAGTGCAAACAAATTTTAAAAAATTTGGAATTAAAAAAAAAAAATTGGGTGAGACATGCTGCCATTTGTGACTACTCCATCTAGCAACACAGGTGATGCTAGTTGGAGTGACGACACGTGGTAACGTGTCTCACATAGTTTTTTTAAAACGTTTTTTGAAATCAGAAACCGATACGTATCATGACAAAAACAATTTAATAATAGGTTGACTTTGACTGTCCTATTTTGGTAAATATTTTTTGAACTACCCATAAATTAATAAATATTTTATAAACTACTTTATTTACATAATTATTTTTAAAAAGTGCTAAATTAGCCACAAATTTTGTTATGTTGTATTTATATTTATTTTCCTAAAAATGATGTTGTATAAAAAGTGGACATGTAATTATGAAATCAAATAGTGAAAATAAAATAATATGGAAAAGGTTACTTTTTAATGAAAAATTATATTAAATAAATGCATTTAATATTATTTTATATTAATGAAGGGTTTTCCCCATTAACAAATAATTTTTTTTCCTCATGAATGATAAGGATGACATGAGACTACGTGACAAATGGTGATAATGATGACTCATATCCATGTTTACAATAAGTTTAATTATATATTTTAGAAAAAAAGTGCATTTAAACTGTATGCTTTTTACAATTAAGTATTTTATTAACTATTTTTTTCTTAATTAGCCTTAAAATTTTATTTGTTAGTGAAATTAGCTTTTGTATCTATACTATATATAAAGGCAAAACATTGTATAACTTCCACCATGGTGTAATTTCTATTTCCTATTTTTTCCTTCACATTATTTAATTTTTACAAAAAGATCATATAAACATAAATAAACATCACCAACACATAAATTAATTATATCTTTCACATTAAATTGAACATTATCACAAATACATAACAATTATAACAAATACATTCTAATTCTAAAAATAAAATATATAAAAATTGAATACCGACAGGCACGACGTGCCTGTACACACTAGTAAAGATAATGTCAAATTACTAACCTACAAAAAAAAAACCACTACCCGACTCACAACAGTAACAATAGGCTTCCTACTAGGACAATACATATTAGCTAGCATCAATGATTGGAGGAAATCATTGTCAAAATATAAATTGACTAAGAAGAATAGAATAAATAAATTTTAAAGAGAGACAATTGAGTAATTGTGGTACATATAAAAACTAAAATTATATAACAATGATATGACAACTGAGATTAAAAATTTGGGTAAGATTTTTTCATTATTAATAATTTAAATTTATTTTTATACAAACAGCAATGTCACTGATGAATAAAATTTAAAGTTAATTAGGAAGACAATTAGTTCATAATAATTACTTGTACAATACATATAATTTAAAAGGCATGGACCTTTTCCTATAAAAAAACATTATATATATATAATTATATACTAATAATATGAATATATATGGTAGGTTTATATTTATATTCTCATCATTAAAATTTATTACAAAAGAATAATAAAATAAATAGAAAGATCCACATACTCTAATCGTAATTGAAAAAAAGCTAAGTCTGTATCTTAGACATTTATTCATGAGAAATTTAATGATTTAATGTACTTTTTAATTCAAACCGATTTAGAAATTATTTTCATTTATTTTTAGAGTATATGAATCCCTTTCCTAAAATAAATTATATATAATAATGACAAAATAATAATAATAAATTATATATACAATCACAGTTGTCGCTATGACACGTTGTTGTTGTGAGTAGACAAGTACTTTTGGAAACATCCTTATTTTTGTTTTCCCTCACTATCTATCCACGTCGGTAAGAGTAGCTTTCAAATATTGAACTTTAACGTTTGACATAGAATCACAAAAAATTGCCATTTTAGACATGTATGTCCATTTTTTATAATATAATAACCAAATGATTACAACACAGTCCACCAACAACAAAAGGTGTCAGTTTCAGAATTCAGATATAGTCAACATTACCACCTTTGTTTCTCCGACAACTAGACACCCTCTTATTCCTCTCATTCTGTAATAATTGATGGGTCACAAGTACAGCTCCAGCAACCAACTCAACTCTGAACCTCTCTCACCCGGTCCTAATCCTAATCTAAATCCTGATTCCAATCTCGATACTAATCGTGATCCTATTTCTGATCCTAATCACAATGACGACTCAGTCCTCCCTCCTTTTCCCAAACCCTTACCATCCTACGTCACATATTTCATGGGCCGCGTCTTCGGCAAGCCCATGGAAGATGCGCGTTCCACTTACACCTTCGGCCGACAACTCGGCCAAGGTCAATTTGGGGTGACTCATTTAGTCACCCACAAATTGACCAAAGAACAATTCGCGTGTAAGTCAATCGCCACGCGCAAACTCATCCACGCTGATGACATTGAAGATATTCGCCGCGAGGTTCAGATCATGCACCACCTCACCGGCCACCGCAACGTTGTCGAGCTCAAGGCTGCTTACGAGGATCGGTATTCTGTTAAACTGATAATGGAGCTCTGCGCTGGTGGCGAACTCTTTGGAAGGATTATTAAAAAGGGATATTATTCGGAACGTGCGGCGGCGGATTTGTGCCGCCAGATTATGACGGTGGTGCATGATTGTCATAGTATGGGGGTTATGCATCGGGATCTGAAGCCTGAGAATTTTTTGTTCCTTAGTAATGATGAGAGTTCACCACTTAAATTAACTGATTTTGGTCTCTCCGTTTTTTTCAAACCAGGTTGGGTTTCTTGTTTCTTCACTTATTCCATTTGTTGACTTATTCCATTTGAAATGTAAACCCCGATGAGACAAACATCACCTGTCTGAAATGGCCTGTCACTTCTTGTCCCAAGCCAATCAGAATGTGATTTTTTATTACTCTTTGTTTTTTTTAAATTTTCTTTTATTTACATGTCTATATGTAATTGACTTGGACAGAGAATGAGACATCGTTGAGGACAGGTGTGATACCCATCCCTTAATACTGTACTTGAAAGACAGATTCCCTAATTGAAATATCTTTGTCACCAAATAAGTGCTTAATAGTTTTAAAATGTGACCAAATTGCTGTACAATAAATCCCAAACAATCTAACCATGTTAGGCAATTATTGCATTAGTTGAGAAAAGGAAGGGGCTTTTAGCAAAATATCTCAACTAAGATCTTATTTAAAACGTTTTTTTTATGAAATTGGTTAAAAAATGAGCTTATTTTTTAAGTTTCTCTGATAAGCTAATTGCAATAAACTAAAAAAGAGTCTTGAAGATCATTTTACTAAGATAAGCTTTTGAAAATGTCTTGCAAATCCAGTTTTCGAGCACGTTTTAGCATATTTTGATAAGTTTGTCATTCGAGCTTATCAAAGCTTATTTCCAAAAAAAGGCTATTGGATGAGTTCTTATTTAAGTTGTCACTCTCTTATTCGATTTTTTGAGTACACACTAATACTAGGAGAAGGTGAAGTTTGATGTAACGATAAGGTTGTTTGCCTTGTGACATAGGGGTCATGTGTTAAAAGCCTAGAAACAGCCTCTTTACTTGTGATGATATGGACACATACATCTACTCTTCATAGAGCTCACTAAGTGGAAGTCTCGTGTATTATATCTTACCCATTATGTACCCAAAAAAAACATTAACACTATAGTAATGGTTGTTGTATTTTGAGAACAGGAGATGTATTTACAGATTTAGTGGGAAGTGCTTATTATGTTGCTCCTGAGGTGCTTATGAGAAGTTATGGACCTGAAGCTGATATTTGGAGTGCTGGTGTTATCCTGTACATTCTCCTCTCTGGTTTCCCTCCCTTCTGGGCAGGTAAACCCCTTCTCTAACTTTTATCATTCATCTCTGATGCATATCTTGATAGTTCAATTGGAGTTTGCAATGCATAAAGAGGAATCATATCTAAATACCTGGAACTCTGATAGAGAGTTCTTGATATTAAAACAAATATCCCATTTTAAGGACACTCTATGTGTATCTTCACCTTGACCTATCAACCCTTTAAATAACAGAATTAGCAATGAACTAATAAGGTAGTGGAAGGATATAGAACAGGAGAAGAGAACTGTTGCATCAATATTTCCATGTGTTGGGAATTTGTGATACTTGTATAAGCATGTAAGTAGTCCTACAAGTTTGGAAAAAGCAGCCAACCTCAGATGCTACAACACCAATAGCTTTTATTCTCAGCATATTTTAAAATCTATTCTTATCTTTTAGGACATGTAAAAACAGTATGACCATGATCCTGTTGATTAAACTATTCAACCCAATTTAGTAATCAAAGTTGGCATCTAGTTAAATTCCTTAATGTCCCGGTAGCATGCAGTACTATCTTTTACTTTCAAAACCCTTTTGAAGAGTAATATAATATTTCCTTCCATCCTTTCAAACTGTTTAATTTTATAATATGATATAATTGTCAAACTTTAGTAAATTACCACATCATTCCAGCCAGTTTACCTTTAGTGTATGGTATAACTGTCAAACACTGATGAGTAATCACACATTATATACAAAGTTGGTTATATTTGACTAGTGAATGACCTAAGAACTAATTTATTTATTCATGCGATTGTTTGTTGTGGCCAATGTCTTAATTTTGTTTTTATAAATAATCATAGAGCTCAATCTCCTTACCTAGAGTTGTTGGATTCCTCTTTGGGTCAATCGTTAATTCTACTAATATTTAGTTATACCTAATATCCGGTTCAATTAGAACCCTAAGGCATCGTGTGTCCACAGTCAAAGTACAATAAACAACTTCAGTTGAGTCAATTAAATAGTCATATCTACATTTATGTCATTTATTTATATAGTTTAATAAGTGAGATATATTATTCTTATCTAAAAGCAACTATTACATATATATTGATCTAATTGAACCTTTGATGTTCTATCCTTAAAATCCTACCATCAAGAACATTATAGATTAAAATGTGAAAGACTTGCTTCTTATTATCATGATCTCTATCTATCATGATAACAACTGTCTCATTTTAGTCAAGGATCATATCATATTAACTATATAATTAAACAATGAATGTCTCTCATTATCATGATACATTAGATCTTAGACATACCTAATCACCCCCAACTTATCTTATAGTCACATGAAATTTAGGATCTTAAATCTTAATGGATGTAAATGTGTTTACTGGTTGAGCTTTCTGTGTGATTTTCAATCTTTAATTTAGTTCACATCTTCTAGCTCATTGGTTTTAAGATTCATGTTTTCTTTTCTTCTCTGTTACTAGATACCTCATACCTTACCTTTATAAGAGACTACTTATACATTTCCAGTGTTTCTCACATTTTCTTTTGATCCTTTATGTGAAGAAAATGAAAGGGGTATCTTCAATGCTGTTCTCTGTGGACATATTGATCTTGAATCAGAACCTTGGCCTTCCATATCAACTAATGCGAAAGATTTGGTCAAGAAGATGTTACGAAGTAACCCTGAAGAACGGCTTTCAGCAGTTGATGTCCTAAGTAAGTTTAGCTCTTCTTGTAAACATAATTTAATTTCTTGTTATGTCGAAAGCAGTTTTGATTTTATTATAATCATGTCGACTCTAAGGACCAGCCATACATTCTTTTTGGCATAAATGTCTAACCACATCTTTGAGAAATCTGAACTTTGATGGCAATGTGGCAGTGAGGCCGTGTAATCGGCAAGATATCGAATGTTAATTTTGAAAGAAGCTGTCACTACTCCATTGATTGGTCCATGACATTGTTAAGGATATAGAGTACCACACCTCATTTGATAGGATAGGCTGGAGAATGGAATTTAGTTTTAAAACATCTTTACACACTTTAATCCCTCTCCCATAAAAAGAAGTAAAAGTAGGTTGGGATGTCTGAAATCTCTACTTATTGTAGGTGTCATTGAAGATATGCATCTATTTCCTGAACTCTAGCATTGTTTCTGCTTATCTATCAACTTCAGATTTTCTCTCTGCTTTTTGTATAATACACTCTTGCTTTTGTCTCTTGCAACAATCCCTTTATAACATAACTTTTAACTTAATGCATTTGTGTTTTCATCTGAAGAGCGGTATGCACGAGTTCGTTCTGTGATTAATGTTTTTCTTTTGCAGTGACTACCACACTGTCTCCCATTGCTGGTCCCTATTTTTTTAATTTGTATACATATTGATGGAAAATTTTGAACTTCTTGCTTAATTGAGTAGCTCAAGAAACATAATAATGATATTATGATACTATATTTGTTATGTACTCCAGATCATCCTTGGATGAGAGAAGATGGAGCATCTGATGAGCCTCTTGATATTGCTGTTTTATCCAGAATGAAACAATTTACGGCGATGAACAAGCTAAAGAAAGTAGCTCTGAAGGTAGTTTTATGATCATTTTTGTTGTAGTGGTCATGGTTATCTTAGTCAAGCTTTAAGAGTTTAAGTAAACTATATAGAATTGTCATTATATTGAAAGCCTACAGGATTAAAAATAATTAATCAAAAAACCCAAATAAATAGGAAAAAGGAATTTATTGAACTGGATCAAAGTATTATATATGAAAATTCTTGTGTTTTGTTACAGTTTATTGCTGAAAATCTTTCCGAAGAGGAAATAATTGGCTTGAAGGAAATGTTCAAATCCTTGGACACAGATAATAGTGGAACGGTCACTTTTGAAGAGCTGAAAGCTGGTCTCCTGAAACTGAGTACTAAGATTTCTGAGTCTGAAATAAGGCAGTTCATGAAAGCGGTAAGATTTCTTTCGTTTTCTTTTTTGGCTATACCCTATTTTGGTGATGATTTCAGATGATTTAGTCTCCATTGAGTGATAACTGATGACACTGTTTGATGGGTAAATAACACTTCATCCTATTTTTAACTTTACACAGTAAAACTTTGGAACATCATCTGACATATTTATACCTTCTATTGCTCTGTTACAATTTCAAACTTGTATTTCTAGGACCAAAAACTATGTTTGATTCTTGGTTAATATTACTATGAAATTTTTGAGTAATTTACCTTCTGCAGTTTGCGGATCTTATTGCATAGTTTTATTTCCTTTCATTTTGTTTCCCATAGTGAACTATGTATATTTGATAAATTCATTATCTGGAATTTCATATTGCCTTATTGATGATTATCTGCATCCAAAAGACGATATGTGCTTGTAATGAAGTTGATGGTTGGTGCATGAATATGATGCATTTATAGGGTACTTTTAATTTTCAGCGATTTAGTATGATTATATACATGCAAAAACGCGATAAAATAGTAGTGTAAATCTTTTTAATACTGTGATTACCAATTTATCACTTATTTTGATATTTGATTTCAAGAATGTTTTTTTCTTCTACTATTATAACACAATTACCTGGTTCACAGGCTGATGTAGATGGAAATGGAGTCATTGATTATATTGAATTTATAACAGCTACCATGCACATGAATAGAGTGGAAAGAGAGGACCACCTATATAAAGCCTTCGAATATTTTGACCGGGATGGTTGCGGGTAATCTATATCTCCTCTCTTTTTTCGTATTCGTAGTTTTTAGTTTACCAGAATCGTGGCCTTACATGTTGGCTTCCCATTTTTGTCACAGGTACATCACAATGGAAGACTTAGAATCTGCCCTTAAGAAGTATAACATGGGTGATAAGAAAACAATGAATGAGATCATTGCTGAAGTTGACACAAACAATGTACATTGCTTTCTAATTCATTTTTTCTTAATCTCATTGTTGGTTTTCCTAGTGTGAAATCCTACATGCTTGAATGTTTTTGTTTAATTTTCCAAAACTTGTTGCAGGATGGAAGGATCAACTATGCCGAGTTCGTAGCGATGATGAGGAAAGGCAACCCGGAATTGGTAACCAAGAACAGGGTACGCACATATTGAAGTTGAGCATAAATTGAAGACTTAGGCTCTGAACGTCTAAGTGATATGGAATGTACTGCTTTCCTTATTGGACCATTGTTTTTGGAATAAGGATCCGGCAAGTGATTGTTTTTACTCACATTTTTAATGGCAAAAATGTGATTCTATGGTCAATAAAAAGGTAAAAATATTTTACATGTTGTATTTTGTGTATTATTGTATGACACTTGGTTATTTCATATTTCCTTAATAATGTTTGGGTTATGTAAAAAGTGAAGGTTTAGAATTCATAGTGTTGGTGGTGATGGTGCTAACAACTTAGAATAATGGTTGTAAAATTAATAATTAGGGTTATAGTAAATTAATAATTAGGGTTATAGTAAATTAATAATTAATAATGGTGAAACAGACCAAGATTAGGGTTATAGTAAAGGCACCCTTTACAAAGCACGAATAGTTGTTGTGTTATATGTTCAACAATTGTTCCTTGTGCCCATACAACCTCCATTTCATTAAAGACCAACTTTGTTAGTGCATTGAGAGACAACATTACAAAAACTAACCATACTTTATGAATCAGTTAGGAGGAACATAGCACTTAGTAGATAGAGGACATCAAATTGAGGAATAAAAATTTGTTTTTTCTATCCCACACCATATTTCGAACTAATTATATTTAAACAAAAACAAAAAATAATAATAAATATTTAACTTTTTAATTAACATATTTTTATTAATTTGAGACATACCTAAATTAAGGAGGGGCTGGGCAATTTGGCAAGTGGAGGAGAGTGCATGAATGAATGAATCAACCATCATCATCTAATTCAGCAACTAGCCTGCTTCATATAACTGTTTGCCACTTGCTAGGGTTAAGTATCATAGAAGGATTATTCTCTCTAAGTATGTCTCATTCTCTATCATAACTTGTTCACATTTTGACACATAAGTAAGATAAAAACTTTAAAAACAAAAAATAATAAAAAATCATATTTTAATTGGCTTGAGATATAAAATGAGACATCATTCAAGACAAAACAAGTGATCCTAGTCTGCAAGGCACAACTTCCTATGATTATCTCAAAGTACTGTACTATAATAAATATCAGTGGCACATAAACAAATACAATAATCACATAATTTTATGAGTATATTTGATTTTGACGGGTGTGATAATTTAAATATATCTCTTATGAAAAAGGAAAACCGTTTAACCGTTTAACCGAAGCAGAAAAAGCGGGAAGTGAATGAGGCAGAAAGCATTAATCTCCATCTTTCATATACCCACCAAAGAATTTGCTTATCCATTCAACTTTTCTATTGTTATAGCCTTATAGACCCTTTCTTCCTTCATCACAATCTCTTTCTCTCAAACAAACAAAGAAACAAAAAGAAGAGGAATGGAAAACAAAAACATATTCTTATCAGCATTAAGTGTAGGAGTAGGATTGGGTATTGGATTAGCCTCTGGACAAAGCGTTTCAAAATGGGGAGGAAACAACAACAATAACAACAATAACAATAATAATAATATTAACATTACTCCTCAGAATATAGAACAAGAAATGCTACGTTTAGTTGTTGATGGTAGACATACCAATCTCACTTTTGATCATTTCCCTTATTATCTCAGGTTTACTTTTTTTTACACTGTCATTGCATCGTCCACTATTTATATGTTTTACTATGTTACCGCAAACATTGTCTTGATTTATGTAACATAATCTTTAATGGTGTAAATTAAATGTTGTATGTGTTGTACAATTTCTTTAATGAAACATGTTACAGACAGTTTTTGAAAGACAAGAGTTTAATTCAATGAAGCTAGTTTAACCAAATATCTGATGCTGCTACTCCATCCTATATTTGATGACAGTGAGCAGACACGGGTGTTGCTGACAAGTGCTGGTTATGTCCATTTAAAGCATGCTGAAGTTTCTAAATATACGCGCAATCTTGCTCCGGCGAGCCGAACTATTCTGCTCTCAGGGCCTGCAGGTTTGTTCAAATCTCCCTTCTTTTTTCTGATGGATGATTTATATTATTGATACTCTTTCTTTTTGCCTTCATGCTAATTAAAATTTCCCCCTCTTTATCATCTTGAAGAACTTTACCAACAGGTGCTTGCAAAGGCTTTAGCTCACTATTTTGAGGCCAAGTTGCTTCTATTAGATTTAACTGACTTTTCATTGAAGGTGAGTGTGATCATAAGTATTGGTGTCATTTCATACTTGCTAGTTGCTACTGTTAATTATGTACATGCATAATTGTTGGTATTTCGTCGTCGCAGATTCAGAATAAATACGGTTCTTCTGGTAACAAAGAATCTGTAAGCTTTTCCTAGTTTATCGTTTATTGCTTCTAACTTTAAATTATAATCATCATAGATGAACATGCCATTCTTTCTTGACTTTAACATTTGGGTTTTCCCATATTCCTTTTCCTTTTTTGTTAGTGTTTCAAAAGGTCTACTTCAGAGTCAACTATGGAGCGGTTATCTGACCTGTTTGGATCATTTTCAATCTTTCCTAACAGGGAGGACACTAAAGGTACAGATTGATGAACATTTTCTGACCCATGGTAAAGAAATTCATGGTTAACAAATTGCTTTCTTAATCTGTAATTAACGGCTTTTCGGCCTTGTTTTGGTTTAAAGAGTAACTGTTTAATTTTCATGAGAGCAGTAATAACAATGATAATATCTACTTGATTAAGACATACTTCAGAAGTTTTTAGGCTCTATATAGAATATGCAGATTGGAGTAGCTTTAACCACTCTCCCTTTTGGGGACATTGCCATTCTATATGATGCACATATTGTTAAACCTGCTCATTGAATTCGTATCTCGGACGAAGAGTTGTTCTCTTTTTTATATTTTAAGTACTGACACAAAAAATTTAGTTGCAGGAAAAATGCATAGGCAAAGCAGTGGAGTGGAACTCCGATCAATGTAAGAATAGATATTTATTTATTAACTATGTGAAGAAATATAATTTCCTAGCTAATTTATGTGTACTATTGCTGAATATTTGTCCTTTTGGTTCTAGGGAAGGTGAAGGATCTTGTAATCCTTCTAAGCTTCGTCGGAATGTGTCTGCATCTGCAAATATGAGTAGCCTTGCTTCACAAAGCAGTCATACAAATTCAGGTTGCTTCAATACACTATTTAAACATCAATTATTATTATCAGTTTTACTTGAAGACACTTCAAAACTAGATCCATGTTATTTAGTTTATTTGCACATAAATCAAAGTGATGCTTTCTAATAATTATGAAAAATTAAGTCATACTCATAAGGTTAAACCGCGTCACTCTCATTTGTTCATTGTTCTCTGTAATCCCTTCTGATTTCTTGTATCCTTCAATCTCTCTTCAGCTCCTATGAAGCGCACAGCCATTTGGTCATTTGATGAAAGGCTACTTATACAAACTCTTTACAAGGTAATGTTACTTTTGGACTTTTGGTTATATAGATATTTCAGAATCAGCACATTAGCATATCTTTCAGTTTCAGAATTAAACAAGGCTTTTACATCACATCCTCTACAAAGACCTTGACTTTGATAAGTTGGAATTACTTTTTACTCTCCTTTTTTAGCATGATGATGAGTGTAAAATTCGCTTTCAGGTTCTGGTTTTTGTGTCAAAAACCTATCCCATTGTGCTATATTTGAGGGATGTTGATAAGCTGTTAAATAGATCACAAAGGACATATAACCTTTTCCAGAAAATGTTGAAGCAAATATCCGGACCGATTCTGATTCTTGGTTCACGAGTTCAGGAGTCTGGTGATGACTACAAAGAGGTGGATGAGAGTCTTAGTTCCCTCTTCCCTTACAACATAGAAATCAAGCCTCCAGAAGATGAATCCCAGCTTGTCAGCTGGAAATCTCAGTTCGAAGAGGATATGAAGATGATACAAGTTCAGGATAACAGGAACCATATCATGGAAGTGCTTTCAGCCAATGATCTTTATTGTGATGACCTGGATCGCATCTGCGTGGCAGACACAATGGTTCTCAGTAACTATATACAAGAGATTGTTGTCTCGGCGATTTCCAATCATTTAATGAATAACAAAGATCCTCAATACAGAAATGGAAAACTTGTTATTTCATGCAATAGGTGAGACTAGCAACTGTAATTACATGAATCATCTAAATTTGATGTGCTTACTTTATTGTTTGTGAAACAGTTTGTCCCATGCATTGGATATATTCCAGGAGGGAAAAATCAATGGAAGAGATACATTAAAATTAGAAGCTCAGCGAGCTGTAGCACCCGAGGTTTGCGCTTCTTGTCATGTTTGTGCATTAAGTTGAGAATAATATGTTCCATGTACTAATTTGATCTGTGTTCTTTTTCTTTCTCTTTTTTAATCATTCTGCGTAAAGCAAAGAGAGGATGGAGCTGTTGTGAAACCTGAAGCAAAGGCTGAAAATCCTGCTCCTGCGACAAAGGCTGAACCTGAAATATCAACTTCTGAGGGAAAAACTGTAAGCCTCTTCCTTTGTTTTTAATCAAAACTATTTATTTATAATAATATTGCAAACATAGCTTATTCAACCACGGCAACCTTATGCTTTTGTTTTATCCACTCTGTAAAGTTATTCAATTTAAAGCATTCACTGTCCAATGTTCACTTGCAGGAAGTTCCTCCGGATAATGAGTTTGAGAAGCGAATAAGGCCTGAGGTAATACCCGCAAATGAGATTGGTGTAACATTCTCCGATATTGGTGCTTTAGATGACACCAAGGAATCCCTTCAAGAACTGGTAATGCTTCCTCTGCGGAGGCCAGACCTTTTTGCTGGAGGCCTTTTAAGTCCTTGTAGAGGAATATTGCTATTTGGGCCTCCTGGCACAGGGAAGACAATGCTGGCAAAGGCCATTGCAAACGAGGCTGGAGCAAGTTTCATAAATGTATCCATGTCTACCATCACTTCTAAATGGTTTGGTGAGGATGAGAAGAATGTTCGTGCTTTATTTACACTTGCAGCCAAGGTCTCCCCAACCATTATATTTGTAGATGAGGTTGATAGCATGCTTGGGCAACGGTCCAGAGTCGGAGAGCATGAAGCCATGCGCAAAATTAAGAATGAATTTATGTCCCATTGGGACGGGCTTATGACAAACAAAGGGGAGCGTATCCTTGTTCTTGCTGCAACCAATAGGCCCTTTGACCTGGATGAAGCGATTATAAGGCGGTTTGAAAGGAGGTACCTCTACTTTTTCTTGACTCGCTCCCTCTTCTTTCTAGGATGTCTCTACTTTCCCTACATTTTAAATTTAAATCGAGACATTTGCTATGCGAAAACCCTGTATAACAACATCTGACTTATCTTTTGATTGTCGTGGTGCATTTCATGAGACAATAGATGTTTTCTCATAAGGGACACAGTTTGAATATCCTAAAAAAGTGAAAATTGAGTGTAATGGCTTGATCATTTGTACTTTTGTATAATGCTTACCTTTGATGCACAGAATTATGGTGGGGCTACCATCTGTGGAGAACAGAGAAAAGATTTTGAGGACTCTTTTGTCAAAAGATAAGGTGGACGAGGGGCTTAATTTTAAGGAACTCGCAACTATGACAGAAGGATATACTGGAAGTGATCTTAAGGTTTCTGCTATTTTCTGATTCTATGCACTATGAGTGTATCTAACTATTGTGTTACTTTTGTTTTGTTATTTTGAATTTCTGGTGATGCCTAAACACTTTTTCACCAACTTTTTTTTTAAATGCAGAACTTCTGTACAACTGCTGCTTATAGACCTGTTAGAGAGTTGATTCAACAAGAGTTACTAAAGGATAAGGTAATTTGCATTTTTAAAGGTCCATTATAGTCCTGATTATATGATTGTTCTGTTGACTTTTTATCTTTTTATGGCAGAAGAAAAAGCAGAAAGATGCTGAAAAACAAAACAACAATGTCCAAGATGTTGTACAAGGAGATCTGAATACAGTAGAGGAAATTAAACAAGAAAGAGAAATTAACCTTAGGCCTTTGAATATGCAGGATTTCAAAGAAGCAAAGAAACAGGTATGGCTGCTCTAACCACTGCCACAATAAACAAGTTCATAGGTGAAGATTAGTTATTGTGGCAGTGGGAGGTCTAGGTCTGTCTTAGGATACCTTATCTCCAATTATGTTGGGAAATGTCATAATAATATTTCCTCTAATGTTATATAGTTTTGATATGTTATGGCTGATCAGAATATTTCCGAACATGGTCGGATAAATAGTACTCTAATCGTCTGTTTTGTATTTAATGTGTGTGTATATATATATTATGCATTGCTTGATTTGACAACCTTGGAACGCAGGTTGCTGCAAGCTATGCAGCTGAAGGGGCTGGAATGAATGAATTGAAGCAGTGGAATGAGTTGTATGGGGAAGGGGGTTCTAGGAAGCAAGAGCAGTTATCTTACTTCCTATGAGAATTACTGGGAGAAGAATTCATTCGTAGCTGCTCCCTTTTAGCCGGACTTGTAAGGAGTTGTTTGCGAGTTGGTTACTATAGGAACCTCTCACAAGTTTCTTTCATTGTTCGGAGTTCTTTCTTTTCCCCTCTCCCAAAAAAATCAACTCATAATCAGATTTAAGTCTCTCATTCTAAGAAATGAAGAATGATGGAAACATTTCGTACCAAGAAGACATCATCAGAAGCTTCCCTTGTGTATAATTTCCCAGAGTATCGTGTTGCTTCGTACTCGAGCAGAAGTATTAGCTAAGATTGGTTTGAACATAGTTTTAGTTAATAGTGTAGCTTATGTTATACCTATAGAATGGTGTGTTCACAGTTTGTTGTATAAGAAGAAAGAGATATTGTTCACTGGCATTGTCAGATGATGAGTAAATTTGCTGCTATGTTGTATAATATATAAAAGGTGTGTGATTCAATGTTACAGCTTAAGCTATCAATTCAATATTTCACTATAAGTAAAAAAAACTAAATGCTAATTGGTTTTTTGTTATACTTCCAATATTTGATCCTTGGTACTACTTTCATAAATCATGTGCTAACATAAATCCCAGTTTTGGAGTTGAACTTTGAACAGACTGTCACCATATTTTCAATGTACATCGCGTTCAACCCGAAGATATCAACCGAATATCACACACTTGAAGGGGTAGCTTAAAAGCATCTCCGTATTTATTTTTATGTTGGTAACACGATGTCAAACTCATACAAATTATACAAACCCTTCACCATTAACTCAACACTGGTTTATCTCCATTAGTTCTGCAATTAACATACAAAAATTTGCACACTATTTGCACATGATAAATTATCTGAGTTTTTAAGCCAGAATAGGCTAACCAAAACATACCCTAAAATATGTTATGAAAATATTTTGGTGATAGAAGTTGCACAAATCCTTCCATTGTTAAGAAACCAATCTGAGGGAAATAGCACTCTATTTTTTCCCACTCTTTCTGGATATGAACTAAGGTGAATCAATAACTATTGTGTAAGCCCAAAATATCAGAAGTGTGTGAATAAACATGAACTAGAGTGTGAATAGAGATTAGAGACACAACTAATAATATACAAATAAAATGATCAAAAGGTTAGTTTTCAGAAAGTTGAATGAGCACAATTCACTATAGACATTAAATGCACTAGCATTGAATATAATGAAATGACTGAGATGTCAAGTTAAGATTCATAACACAATTCATCTCTATGGTCTTCATTTTCTTCACAATCTTAAGCAGATAGATAGTACCACTCAATTTTGCATAGCTTCTGAGTTTCAACATCCCAGAATGAATCTCATTAGTAATATTATTCTCACTTACCAATAATATCTTACTATACCTCATGTTCACCATAACACTGAATTCTTTACTTTCTCTTGCTTCCATTTTAGCACCACTTATTTCCCAACCACCAATATTTGTAGCCCCATGCACCACACTCACTGAACCATTCCCATAAATGAAGTAACCAAAGTTTGGGTTCATGATTTTCATAGTTGCAACCATTGTAATATTAAAAGAAAGTGATGGTGAAGTGTTATAGCTAATGTGTAACACCCTTGCTGATCTTAATTCTAAGTTGGGATCTTTCACATGCAACACTATAGATGAAAAAACTACCCAAATGGCTAAAAAGGTGACAAAGCTAGCCAAAATGTAAACCAAACATTTGCTACTTCGTTTTTGTGATTCTTTGTGTATTTGGGAGTATGAATTGTATATGATTGCTTCTGTTGTTGAATATGTGTGTATAGGTGATGGTGTTGACAAGGACTTTGGCAATATTGGTGCCATTTTTTTGGAGGAATCAAAGGGCAACTATAAAACCAGGACTTGGAAGTTGGCAGAGTTATATGCCTTTATATTTTGGAAATGGGTGTGTTTAATTTTAATTTTGGTTAGAGAATAATGGGAGGCACATATACATATATTGCATTTTCATCCTTAGAACACTCACACTCTTGAAAAAATCTTGTGCTTATTCACAACGGTGAACAAAATAGACAATGTTCTTATAGTTGAGACAACATTAAAAAATGAAAAAAAAAATTGTTAAAAGAGAGAAAAAATCAATATTAATGTGAAATATAAATGTGTGGTCGATTTAATAACGAAAATAGAATTGCACTATTGAATTGATTTTGAGTTGAGTTGTTTAAGTTGTTGGAATGTGTAAACAAATATAAAATTATCAATAAGATCTATTTAAAAACGAAAAATTGGTTCCACCATTGTGATTTGAGATTAACAGGACCTGAGTGGTAAAGTCCAGAAAAGCATGTTTTTCATTGGGCATTCCAAAAGTCACTTTAGCATCCCTAGCCATGGCTTTCTCATTTCAATAAATATTTCTTTTATATCACAACAGAGGAAACTAATATACACTTAAACTATTTGGCATGAGAGTTTGATAATTTAAATATCAAGTAGAGCTTACTTTTCATTCAATGATAAAAGTCAATGCCCATAATGTATTTCACTCTATCGACACTAATTAGATGATAGTTATTTTGTCTCGACTGTTCTACGAGAGAACGTCCACGACTATGCCGACTTTTTCCTATTACCTTGTTATTTATCTATTTTCAACCATTCATAAACTTTAGGTGGACAACACTTGTGGCAGATTAGGGATGTGTTGAATATTTTAGTTGATGGTTTAAATGGTACACATGCACTCTAATAACTTCTTACATAAGTAATTAGGCATTCACAATATCTTTTCATTATCCCCTTTACAATCAATAGATTCGTTGTTAAGTAATAGAACATGAACAACCCAAATAAATTATAGTGACAAAGCCTTTATATATTTTGGTGACACATAAAGCAAAAGATCCACCTATATTTTTATGAGTCTTTTTTCTTGTGTATGAAAGTTCGAATATTTTGTCTAGTTGGATATGGCTCATGCTTTCGGTTACATGGTTAACCTCTATCTTAATGCCTATTTACTAATTATTATAAAGCAAAATTTTCTCAACATGGTTAGTTAGTATTGCCCTTAACCAATTATCATGGCAGTTTTAATTTAAGTAAAAAGTATGGTAACATTACAAAACGTAAAAATATTATGCTTTTTTTTATCAAATTAATAAGTCTGGGTCCTCTTCGGTATTTGAAAAGAGAGTACATCAAAAACCAGAAGAAGAATCAAAATGCTATAACAATATTAGTTCCTCATATATATTTAATTGTTATCCTTAAATGTAAACACAAGAATAACAATTTGTCTAAAAAATAATCATATGAAATTCTTTTCCAAATTAATATGGATTTAATATATATAATTTAAATTAGTTCTAAAAACAAGAGGAGGCATGTCGATCATATAAGCCCAAAACGATGTTAGTATATAAAATGGGCCCAATAAAATGAAACATGAACTAGGATTCCCTTTTTCTTGCCTTATATCTTGTCGACCTAAAATAGACCAAGCATTCCATGCTAAGGCCTCTATGTATATATTGATAGTATTGAGTGTAAAATCTATATACTGATAGCATAAAAATTTATGTAAATGGACCTCATCATATATTATTCATTTAGATTATTTTTTTTGAAAAGTCAACAATTATTAAGTATCAATGGTAGATGATGCAATGACAGTGTATAAAACTCATTGCATACATTTTTTTCTCTTTCTAATTTTACTACTATATTGTTATTGTTGAACTATGTAAGTACACACTTCCATAGTATAATATAGGTTGTGGAAATACAACTTTCATAACAAGAGGAGTAAAGTTAACAAAAAAGGGGAATGGGAGCATCCATCATTTTGATGTGATTTATTTTTTGAGCTTATGTTATATAGTGTAGTATGTAGTACGAAGGATATTCATACAAATTCAACATTGGTGTTCGTAATTTTGGTGAAGCCAACATAGGAAATTCTAGGCCCAAAGAAAGTTCAAGTCAAGGTGAAGATTTATTAATGAGAGGGTTCCTTTCACTTTCTAATTTAAAATGTCAAAATTACCTATCATTTATTTAAAAGGTTGTAAAACAAAAGAACTCTTCTTGGAAAATTAATGGGTGGTTAGCAATAAAAAGTTACACCATATAAATTCAAAACTTTTCTCATTTGCAACATCACCACTTGTAGTATCCCATTTAGAAATATCCATCATAAAGTTCAGTTTAATATTATTATTTTTTATTGTCAGAGTTGAATATAGATATTAGTTTTTTGGTATTATCAATAGTATCTCATTAATTAAGGAATTAATCTCATTTGGAGTTTATGATCCCTCTCAACAAGTCTTGCTTACAAAAATCGAACACTTAACCTTCTAGTCATCCTAAGAATATAGTGAGCAATTTGGATTTTAAGATTTGGGTTAGAGTAAGTGTTGGTACATTTTTCATTGTCATTGTATGTAGATCCAGTTGTAAACTATAAGTCTAGGCATGTTCATTATTATTCTTCCTGTTCAATCACGCTTCTCTTAGAACACACGTGGTTGACCCTTGCCACGTACGTACTATAAGATATTTAGTAGAATCTTTTCCAAAAATAGCAATTACTGATATCTTAGCATGACCCACTTACACCTATATTATTACTATCCTTGCATGTAGAAAGATTGCCGCGTGTCCCTACACGGTAAATCATAATTTCATAGCTTTCCAAAACAAAAAATGCATCATTTTTAATTGTTATTGGGAGGAGCAGCCACAAATTTTGAAACTGATTAGTTGTAATATAAAAAAATATAAGTTATTCTAACCCTTTGATCATGTGGAATGTTTTTTGTCCACAATTCAGTCTAATCTTACCAGCTAGCGATTACTGTTCTCGGTCATTTTTATATAGATGCAAAGTGCTCATTTTAAAAGCGAAAAGAACCAATTTTTATGCTTGTTTGTTCCTAATGCGAGTTTCACTGAATTATATGATTCAGAACACATGGGTGCTGATTTGTTGAATATATGCATGTCTTTGGTTGATACATATTTGATCACATTCGATGTGATATAAGTTGTGTCAGGATTATGTGCTATATTCTCCACCTTCTTTTATCATTAATCATTGAATACTTAAATTAATTACACAATCAGAGTTCTTAACAAAAATTATAATAGGGGTATATCAAGAATGTTATATGCAAACAATCTAACACTACCCTTCTTTTATCAAAACCTATTCTATATATACAACATAAACTCAACCATAAAAAGTGATATAATATAAGGTCTTGTTACATTCAGCTAAATTCATTTGGTAAAATTGGAGTTACATATACATATTTCAATTCTTTACAGTGAAGAAAGGGCCACTAGGTTAGGAATAAAAGTGGCAAGTGGGAGTAAGCATTAGAAAAATATGGTTAATGCATACGAACCCAAATGCTGCACGGGTCGGTTGGAAAGCTACATCTTAGTTTCTTAAATTAATTATGGCCACAAAAATAGAAAGCGTGTTTGAAGAATAAATGGGGGCAGGTCAACACTGCACATGTTGATGATGCAGACATAGTACACTACATTTCCGAGAAGGATCACATATTCTCAACTGTGTCTCATTCTTTATCTTAAGTCTATCACATTTTGTCACGTGAGTAAAAGAAATTTTTAAAAATAAAAAAAATAAAAAGTTGCATTTTAATTATTTTGGGACATGAAATGGGAAAACATTTAGGACATTGTGATCTCAATCCTTAGATTTCACCTTTAAATCAAATCTTACCTATAACCAAAACTTTCTTATTATTACTAATAACAACAAGAAATATAGTAATATTCATGTTGGCCAATATTAATAACAAGAAGTACCTTTGTACGAAAAAACTAATTAGTTCAAAGCAATATTTATATGTATAATTAGAAGTGTGTTTAGATATTGTTATACATATTCTCAAGGAACCTTGACATATGTTTCATTCTATTGTTGTTATTCTCATTTTCAATATAATTTTAATAATTTATATAGCTAAATTTCTCCCAACACTTGTCCTAGTTGAAAGCAATAATCTCATATGATGCTTTGAATGTATATTTGCAGCATATATATCACATCATTCACATGCAACTTTGACAAGTGGTCCTAGTGAGTCCTACACCTCATGCTGGAAGCTAAGGCCTTTTCTACGTTATCATCATCCCTTTTGTTTATATGTGCAATATACAAATTAGTTTAGAAAGATTGTGTTCCAAAAACAGCAATTTTTTAAATTGGAGTACTTTTGTGTTATAATTTCTGTTTCTTTCTCAATAATCACCCACTTGAACCTAAATCCTTTATACTCAAAGATTTTTTATCCTTATACTAACTTGATAAAATTTTGTCAAATATCTAAATGTGTTAATATAACAATTGAAAAATTAAATGAGATATGTTATTTATTATTATGCGATAAAAATCATATTGATTTGATATAGATGTGTATAAATTTTAGGTGTAGAGTATTTGATTTATGGAATGTAATAATTAAGATATTTTTTATAGAAATAGGCAACGTGTCATCTTTCTTCAGCACCACCCGTCAAATCAAATACTCTACTCTATGACTCTATCGAATTATATCTTCTATATAATCCTTCTCGTCTAGCAAAAAGCCAAGAACTAAAATAATATAAATATATTAAATACACTTAGCGTAAAATTAATTAATGTTCACCCAAATCTTCTCCCTGATACCCCGATCTTCCTCTGGAAATGGGAAGTATTCACAAGTAAAGTAAATATTACTACTTTAACAACTCAAACTCTATATCAACTTCTAAAATTTTCATGTTGAAAAATGAAGAAGAGATAATAAGTATGCTCTTCTCATTATTATTTTAAAAAATGTTAAAAATATTGGTTAAGAGATCAAACATAAAAATTGTATTTGAAATTTTTTTTACAACATATTCAAGATTTAAAAAGTTGTGTTTTCATACAAACTTTATATTACTTGATTCCTTAAATACTCTCATTAATATTAAATTAAATGCATATCATATTAGAATATAAACAAGTTAATTTTTTAGGATGAATTAGGCTAACAAAAAACGTATTATTTATCTAAGTAGTTGAATAAACTGTAGGGATCGAATGACATTAATATTCTATCGTTGATAAAACACTGATGTCTTAGTTTTTTTTATCATTTCTCATATAACTTTTTTTATTTCTCTTTTCTTTTAGAAATTAGATTACCTTCCATTAGATAAAATATTTGAGCTTCTAGTGGTCTACTCTTTGGCAAAGTACTTTCCTTTTTTCTTTGTGAAAAATCTTACATCTTCCTACAAACAAGCTTAAAATCCTCCTACCCAAAAAAATATAAATAAAATATAACAAATATAGCATCCACCACTTTCTCCACTCATATGGAGTTAATATATACCACTTCCTTCCAATCAGAATATTAATTTAACTCTTACTGTTGAAATGTTAAGACATTATGCATAAAGGTGTTATTTCTCACCACTCATCAATATACTATTGTGTAGATGCATGTCAATGTCAAAAGGCCATATTGAATGTCCACCGAGTAGGTAGCAACAGAAATATAAACCAATTCAAACATTTTCTTTATTTATTTTCACCCTTCTACCTTACTTATTATAATCACGAGATTACTTATCTCAAGAAATTTTATCTAGTTTTATCCGATCAAATTATAACATATAACATAGTTTTATTATTTTATTTAATTGAATAACACATTAGAATTGATGATGAGGAAAGACCACTATTTTACAAATATAAATGGGAATCCATTATCCCATTTTTATCTCTCATCATATTTGGAGTCAATTGAAAATTGACACCCATTTATAAAAAAAAAAACAATATTTTTATATTATCTATATGCAATATGATTAATTTAGAATATGAAAACATGAAATTTTGGGTATAGAGTATTCCAGTTCCAACAAATGTATAAATAAGTCCTATCCCTCCCTTATAAACTGAGAATCCAACAACGCAACAACAAAGTAAGATAGTGTACGTTGTCTTGTGTTTATAATAAGATTAACTAGAGAGAGAGAGAGATGAAGATGTTTTCAAGGTTGAAAACTCTATCAAGAGCAGTGCACGAAGAACGTGAACATGAAGTAGAAGAAAAACTAAGCAAGTATCCAAGAATAAGGAGCGAAGGGAACTCATCGAGCATATCTCTAACAGTTTGGAAAAAATCGCTTTTGATGAGTTGTAAGGGATTCACTGTAATCGATTCTTATGGAAATCTGGTGTATAGAGTAGATAATTATATTGGTGCTGATAAGGACCAACTTACTCTTATGGATGCTTCTGGAAATTCTCTCATCACTATCCATCGCCGCAGGGTATAATCTTCACTCATTCTTTTCTTTTTTATATATTTATGTAGCTATCTAAAATATGAGTAACACCAAAATTGTTCAATTTCTGAACCTTTATTTCGCTTACACGTTCTTCTCATTGCTCTCCCTTCCTGTATGGGTTTTTTCGGGATAAGAATCTTCTAAGTTTAGTGTATAATCTATGTGAATTTAGAATAAATTCTGTTGTGGATTAATTAAGTTACTACAATGATCTTAATCAGAGATGTTCAACCCTTGTTTAGGTACACACTAGGCGTCTTTTCTAATCGATGATTCGAATCTAATTATTTCAAGATGTAGAAATTATCGAAATTACCTTCTTTTTTTGGGGTGCTTGATCCAAGTGGCATAGGAGTTTGTATACAGTTAAGTAAGGTTTTGAATTCAAATCTTTTAAAGGACTCAAATTAATTGGATCTCAATTGATTTTTGCATACATGACTCTTCATGAAAAACTATTATATTTTTTTTTGTTACTACTAAGGGTATTCTCACCTTATAGTAAAGAATTAATCTATATCAGGATATGTGGTTGACCCTCCCGACAAGTATAGCTCACGGGAATTGAACTTTGACCTTTTGGTCATCCTGGGAATTTAGATAGAGTCTTACACCAATATATTATCACCTTATTAATGGAAAAAAATGAACATTATACAATAAAGCATAAAGTCCCCTTGAAAAAAAGGTCATGTGAATATTTTTTGTTCCCTAAAACAATTGAAGTAATAATTTAGTGTCAAGATTCTAATTGTGTGGTACTTTGGTCCATAATGTATTTTGTAATGACTAATCACATGTTAACAATATTAACTAAAACGTAACAGAGGGAAAGTGTCTCATTGTTTTTTAAAACTATATGTGTATGTATGAAAGTATGAAAAAGATATGCAAAAATATAGTAATATTAATAGTTTGTGGTTGGCACATATGCAGAAACTTGGATTAGTAGATAACTGGTTTGTATATGAAGGGGAAGTGGGAAAGCAGCGTAGAAAGAAAAGGAGTAACTCATGTAAATCATCAGAAATTGAGAGTCCAATTTGCTGTGTGAAGAAGCATATGAACATTCTACCAGGCAATCCTAACAACATTCAAGCCTACGTGTACCGTTCAGATAAACAATGTGTTGCATTTACAATAGAGGGTTCCTATGCACATAGGACATGTAAGGTGTTGGATAAGTACAAAAGGGTTGTGGCTGAAATTAAGAAGAAAGAAGCCAATACTAAACATGTCTCATTTGGGATGGATATTTTTCAGTTAGTTGTGCAACCTGGCTTTGATCCTGCTTTTGCAATGGCACTCGTTTTACTTCTAGATCAAATGTTTTCATAACATTTTTTGTTACCCATATACTCTGTTTTTTTTGGAACAATTTTGAGGTGATAACATAAATCATAGGAGGGGTGGTTTTTTCAACTTGAATGGTAAGAGGGAAAAAGGTGATAAGTATGCATGTAAAAGTATACAATGTAGATGTTGAAATAAGCTGTATATAAACTTCTTTATCTATGGTCAACACTCAACATATTGGGTATCATGGGATGAAGTAATATATTATATAATAATATACACATTGGTGATTAAACGGAAATTCATTTTTAGGATCAAGATTCATTCCATCTATTGAGTCAAGTTTAATAAATCTCCCCAAGAAGGAGATAATCTTCAATTCTTCATCCATTTACTCTACTGACTTGTTCTTCAATAAAACCAACTTTAATCTCCTAAATTATATGTTTGGAATTGATAACACTGATAGCAATTCAATTCGTTTCTTCAAATTCATTTAGAATGAAATTCATCAATGCCCCTATGCTTCAATCAGCTGAGTAACCAAACACTCAAAATTATTTAACTCAGCTCAGTACTGCTATGCTAATGCAGGCATGAGTCAGTAAAAAATGTAAGTAAAATTATTTGTATTACAATATTTGAATAGTAGTTGCCCTCGAACATGAACTGTTGCAACAATATCATTGTAGCCTCAGTGGGGTATATACAGACTACAGTATACAAAGCACTCTTTGACCAATAACCTAGCAGCTAGAAATAAGATGTTCCTATGGTAAATAAATGATCTAGGTAATTTGCTTCAAAAATTTGCATGTCACATCTAGGTAAATCTAGTTCAATAAAGTCATCTCAGGATTGTAAATGTAGGCAACCTACTAAATCAATAAAATATAGACATCACTACAATCAAAGGAGTCTTAATTAACTTGCTAAAACTACACCATGATAATTTAATTTTCCATATTAATAATAATATATAACTGAATTTCAAACATGTATGTATTTCTCCATATATTGCTACTAGATATTAACATGTGGTTATCAAATTTTCCAAGCAAGTGACACCAAAAAAAAAGAGAGATTCTTTTACAACAAACTTAAGTTACACTAGACTCAATCTTATCAATTTATTTAGGTGAATCCAACTGTACTTCTATGATTCATTGGATTTAAAGAAATAAATAATGAGATTAGTCGTAACTAATTAACTTAGTGGGTGTAGAGAAATTATCTTTCATGTTTTATTCTTGAGAATAAAGTATATCCTCGTATGAAGAGATAAATCATTTCATCATGCCAATAAAAATATGCAATGTGTAATGTTTAGTTTAGTTTTAGAAATATTTTTATAGAAAATGATTAAATATGACACATGTCAAAATTTTAGAGGTTGAAGGAAATAACTTATCTCTTATACGAGGAAATACTTTATTCTCTTTATTTTACTAGTGTGTTGATCGACACTACGTGACAATCGACCTACATTCTTATTTTTATTGATATTTATTATTTTTTGTTCTATTCTTTAAAGAAAAATAATTTAATATAATAAATGTTGCATAGAAATTCAACAGAGACCAAAGATGTAAGAAGATTAATCAAATATAGAATTGAAGAAGAAAAGATAAAAATAAAAAAATGTATGAAAAAATAATAACATATTGTGAAAAAAGAATAAAAGTAATATTTAAAAATTTATAATGATTATTAACGGATAAGTTATAAAAGGATAATTTTAGAATCATAATAATTATTTTTAATTTTGACTTTACATATTCTATAAAAATACCATATAATTTATTTAGATGTTATCCAGTGTAAATATTAATACATTTTTCCCACGTGCGAAGTTAAATCCATGTCTAATTTGGGCGCAAGTGTGCAATATCCACACACAGTGCAATCGGGTGAAGTTGGTTATCGCAGAATGAGTGTCCCGTCGGCGCATGTGGTTTCCGCGTTCGACGGCGCCGGTAACCCTGTCTCTCCGTCTCTGGTCAATACTTATAGAATCAACGCCGTCGCAGAGCGTTTGGCTTCGCATATTCAACAACGTGGCAACCGATGCGAGCCTTATGAAATTTATCACCTCTGTCTCTCCCTCTCTCGGTATTTTTCACTTCTTCTATTACTTATTTCGTCATTTTCTATTGTTTTTTATTGATTTGTAACTGCTATGCTATGGAACTAGGTTGTGTTAGAGTTTTCATGTTGTTAGATCTTATAGTGAAATTCGAGTATTGCATTTAGAATACACATTAATTTACTGAATTAACTGCTAAGCTATCTGAAGGTCTTGCCAAACACTAGTAGTTCGGCATTTTAGCGACTCGGTATTCGAGTTTGGACGGAGTCCTTGCTTGTTGATGATGATATTACAAATGTGGTATGTTGTTTGTGCTTTTAGCTATATTTACTTTGACATGCAGAGGTATTGATTATGCACTTGCCAATGGTGAAATTCCTGACAGAGCTCAAGAACTTCCTGCATTGATGCAACAGGTGATTTACGATGTATTGTATGATGCCTCTTTTTATCTTTCCTTTTTCTTCTTCTTTGTAGGGATGTCAAGATCAGAAACAAATTCTGTCGTTTAGTTAATATTTATGGTCGTAGGTTTGAGGCCTCTATTTTTCCTTTTCCATGCAGATTTGTCAACGAAAGAATGATGAACAGGTACATGCAGCTGCAATGGTTTTGATGATCTCTGTAAAGGTAAGTTCACTTTTTTGTGTCGTTGCTAATTAGTATTAGTAGCTTGTTTAATTTCTGTTCGTTATGAATTGTCTTATGAAAATCCCTCTTGTATTTTGGGAAGAACAAATAATCAGTCTTGAACATTGTGGCAAATACTTGGTTTTGACCTTGTATAACTCACCCATGATGTTCTTGCATTGGGGCAAGAATGATTATAAACTATTATTTGTTTAAGATATTGAATTTGTGTAGTTTATGTAGATATCTGAATCTGATTGTTTTTCACTTCTTGAATTTGTGTCATATCACACATTAATTCTTTATCCCATATCACTATGGATGGCCAAATAGGCACAACTTTGGAGTTATACTACCTTTTATGTGTTTACTTATAAGTTGTTACATGTTTTGCAAAAATGTTCAGAAACTATGCACCCATAGCATTTTGAAGTTGAATTTACTACTAACACTGTTTATCACTGTAGAATGCCTGTGAAATTGGATGGTTCGGGTCAAAAGAGGCACAAGAACTTCTTAAGTGTGCTGATGAGGTTTGCTTATATGTTAGCTTTTTTGTGCTATGTGATGTGTTGTCTCTGTATGCTAATGAGAATCATCTATCTTAGTATAGATGGGAAAGATCTACTGCAGTTTGGGGAATGTAAATACTGGAGTTACTTCTTGCCATTCCGCATTACAGACAATAATGGAGAGGTATGAACCCTTGGGCCTTACTCTATCTTGCATATTTTCTGTTATTTTTTAAATAAACTACAATATTTTTCTGTATATATTTCCATGAAACTTGCAACTCTTACCGAAGACAGGCATAAAACACTATTACATACCTCAGGGCCTATGAAAAAGGATGCATTTGAATTTAGATGATCTCACACTTTATCTGATATTCAGTAGTAATAAGATCCCTATATGTGGGTTCCCAAGCAGGTTCTATCCAAGAATGAAATTGGGCCGAATACTTGCCTCAATGGAAGCTAAGGTGGTTCCTTATGCCCTGTCAAATGTGGTATTAATTTCTTGTTATGGACATATTTGATATATTTTACCTGCGATGCAGCCTGGATATGGAGCTTGTCCTGTTGACTTTCATATTACAAAGAATACGGTCCGGAAAGAGAAAATTGTAAGAATCTATTGAAATTTGATTTAATTTTGTAAACATAGCACATGCGGCGAAGTCCTAAAACTTATTCACCAGAAAAAAATTATGTATATTAACATAAGTGTGCCTTTATTCCAAGTATCCCAACTTTACAAAACATGCAAATCAAAACTTGTGAATCCGACTACTTTGGAGAGGGAGCGTATTCCGTGATACTTTCATACAAAATTTTATCATAGCATCATCCTTTGTGAATTGTCCTAAATACCTAATGATTTATTGGTGGGAGATATGGTCCTGGTGCATATCATACTTGAACTAAGTTCTGCTTGGTGATTTATGCTTCATGCAGTGGCAGATCTTGAGTAAATTTTTAGGGGAGTCACAGTAGCTAAAATTATTTTTTTTCAAATTCATGATTAGTCATACATAATTTTATCAAATTTCGAAATAATATATTAGTGCAAACTACAAAAAAAACAAGGCCTGTTTTGATGGAATTGCTCAGTTATTTAAATATTTGTAAATCAACTGGGCCTGATAATAATGTTCCACAAAACAAAATATCTATTACTTTGTGGACTTTGCATGTAATATATGTTGTACAAACTATTTTGAGGGTGTCATACATGACATTTTTATGTTGAAATTTGGAAAAAATAATTTAGGGGGGGTGGGGGGAATTGCTCCCTCCTGCTCCTGTTAAGGTCCGCCACTGATTGCATGCCTCACTTTACAGTTCCTGTATGTGTGTATTTTTGTACCTTTTCCGTTTCTTCAGATATATATTGGTTTGCCTCCTTTCTTTTTCCTATCCTTTTTGATTTGATTGCATGATCCACAACCACTATAATTCAAATATCTTGGTTTGCTTCATTAGTTTAACTAATATTGAGCATATTTTAGTTTATTTTCTACCATTTCATATTTGAATACACCTCTTAATAACCTTTTCTTTCTTTTCCTTTTGCTTTTGTACATCTAACTATTATCACATACTTGAACTTTCAGTGGTTACTGGTTGCACAAACTGATAACATCGAGACATCTGCATGCCTCATAAGTCCTCAGCAAGTGAAGTATGATTGCTTTTATCCTTTTTACTTCAATTGTATGGAGGGATTCTATGTTGGTACTGATTGACTTTTTCTGCATCTGCCATAGTTTTCTCCTCAATGGAAAAGGGGTAGACAGAAGGACTACTGTTCTAATGGTCTGTTTGTATGTTTGTACATACATTCTAAAACATTTAATTTAGACTTTTTCAAGGGCATGACATCAATTTCCTAACTATGCCACTTCATTTCTCAGGATCCTGGACCACAAATGCCAACTAACGTCACTGGTATGCTTAAATTTGGGACCAATCTTCTTCAAGCTGTCGGCCAGTTCAATGGTGAGCAACTAAAATTTGTGTTTCCTTTCCTATCATCCTGGCCTTCAGTGTATCTATCTCACTGACACCATTATGATTGCGAAGGTAATTATGTCATACTTATTGCCTATATGAGTGTTACATCCTCGGTTGAGCACCCAGTTCTTCAACATTATGTTCAGCCTGCTGTTACCTCAGTTGATTCAGGTATAATTTGGATATTTAAGTGATCTGTTCTAAAAAACCAGATTCTGTTCTTATAGTTTAGTTTACCTTTATTATTCATTGTTGTATTCTGCCATTTCGAATGTTAAATGCTTGACCAAGATTCTTTCTTTTAAAATATATATTAGATTCAGACATTATTGAGGGGCATTCGCAAATTTCACTTAATTGTCCCATAAGGTATGCTCTGTTCTTTATTCATTACACTCACTAATTGCTTCTTCTTCATTGCTGCATTTGCTCTGTCTGTTACTACCTTTATCATCTTTAGTTGGTTGCTAGTTTTATCATCTTTAGATTGGGCATGATAGTATCATAGACAGTCACTATGACTGATAGATCTCGGCTGGAATGTTGGAAAATGGAACTTCTATCAATAAAATACAGTCACTGCTAATGTTTATGTATATTTAGATTGGGGAAACATTGGGCAGACTCATTTTATATATAATAAAATTGGTCTTTGAAAACACATTTGAATGCGGGAATTGATTATGCCCAAGGTTGGAAGCTGAATCACATGTCGCTCATATACATTTCTTGAAAAGATGGTTACCCTAAGTTAACTGTGCAATTTTTTTATAACCTTTAAAATATTTGTTGAACCACTATTAAAAAGAAAGGAATAAGAAACAAATAAACTATGAAAATTTAATTTTGCCTTGACATTATGGAAATTCCACTCTTGTATCCCTCGATGCAATGGGGAACTCAAACTAAGTCGTTCTTTAGAAAATAACTATTGGGTTGGTCAGTTTTAATCATGGACGGATTTTGAAAAGACATTTTATTTATAAACTAAACCTCTTTTTGCACAGGGTTTGACTCTTACGAATTCCGATACTTGATATTATAACCATACAAAATACAATTAACGTTGTACTTCATTGGTTTTTCACCCTTTTTCATGACAGTTATTTTCCTCTTTGAACTTTTTTTTTATGAAAGCTAACAATCCTGTGTATCATATTTGTAAAACAGTTTTACACGTATCAAGACTCCTGTTAAAGGACGTTCATGCAAACATTTCCAGGTAAATGATTCATGTACTGGTATGGAGAATGCTGGATTGTTTGCTGTTTGGTTATAGTGTGTTGCTTACCATAAGCAGTAAATGTAGCTTTAGGAGTCTGTTGTGTGCAATATTTGTTTCTTCCCCTCTTACATATTTCTGTTGTTTATTACTCTTTTCTGTAGTGCTTTGATTTTGACAACTTCATCAATATAAGTTCAAGGAAGCCATCCTGGCGCTGCCCTCATTGCAATCAGTCAGTCAACTATGCAGATATTCGTCTTGACCGAAACATGGTTGACGTAAGTGAATTTAGATATTAGTTTTTCATTTTATTTTTTCTTGGTCCTTTCTTATGTTATCATCAAATTAAAAGGAAAATGGAAAAGAAGGAATGGGAACACATAATAACTTTTATTTTTTAAAATAAAGGTCCTGAAAGATGTTGGAGACAGTGTTCACGAAGTGATTGTCCATGCTGATGGATCGTGGAAAGCAGTCTTGGAAAATGATCATAATAAGGATAAGATGCAGAATAAGGCCCACAATTGTGAAAAGGAACAAACTGAACCACAAGAATCAATGTGCTCCCCTAATATAGTTTCCAATGTTTTGGACCTCACCGAAGATGATGATCAGATGGAGATGATGATGAATACTGTTGGAACTGCCGACAGAAAACCTTTCCAGACATCTGTTCATGGTCAAGTTGTCACCCCAAATTCAACTTCCTTGGGTATGAACTCCACTGGTGTTAATCAAAATGTCTTTCCCCAAATAGAAGATGACTTTTGGTCTGGACTAGTCAGTGTCTCTGAGCATCCTACGCTACCTGATACTGTTTCTCCTGCACTTAATCTGGAAGGTGACGGTCATGACAATAACTTGGCTGTTAACTCTGTCATGCATAATCAACTTTCTTCACCAAATAATTTGCAGCTGCATTTGAATTATAATTCAGTTGCTAATGAGTATGGGAGGTCGATACCAAGCCATATCAGTAGGACTCCAATAGCAGTTCAGGCCCTCCCGGTCCAACAACCTCAGGCATTGAGACCACAGCAAAATTCAAGAACTTATTCCAATCCCTTGATATCAAGCAGTTCCACTGCTTCTCCTCATGTTCCCTTGTCCAGCCCACCTACTGCAGACAGTTTCAATGCCATACTGAGTGATACTGAAAGGCAGCAGCGCTTTTCTCGACCCCCTATGAATCCACCTCAGGTCTCTGGTGTCAATTCATCTGCATTGCAGCATCACTCAGCGACACAGGTTTGATTTAGTTGTTTTCTGTTAGTACTACTTTTATTGGTGTGCTGCTTCAGGGATATATAGTGAGCAAATTTCCCACTTGAAAGCTCTCTTGGACTTTGTTTGCTCGCTACCTCAAATGGCAATTTGCTATTCTATGTTATGCTGTTCCTGAGTTTTCTCCGTGCTCATGTTTTTTTGGTTTTTTTCAAGGAAAAAATGATAAATGAGTCATTCTCTTACATAAAACAAAATTCCCTAAACTTATATTTTGTTTAACAATTCGTTTTAGGATTTACCAGGTTAGTACTTTTTATCTAAAGTGTTGGTGGGAGGTCAGAACATTGATTTGGAAAAAGAATAAAATAGTGAACATGAGTTTATTTTTTCAAAGAAATAGTTAGATGTAAAGGCCAAATTGAAGATTTGAGTATGTCATCATGTCCTATTGGCGTGGCAGTCTTTAACAGTGTTTTCAGTACTAGTTATACTTTATAAACTGGTTTGCTATTCATTTTTATATTGTGATAGTCGATGTGTGCAATGTATTTCATCTATTAAATATTGGTCATGTTGTAAATGATTAGAAGAACTTAACGTTTATGCTTATTAGTTTGTGTTTATGGCTCTTCTACTGATTTTTTACTTTTCATGTTTCTCTTCTGGTCAAACTCAGAACCGAGTGCCACATTTTAATACGCCATCACCAACTCAATTGCAAAATCCATACAGAGCTGGGATGTTCGGTGAATTCGGAAATCAACACCTGCAGCAAGCACTTAATCCACAATCATTAAACCCAACACGACCATCAAATATGCAGCGGTTCCAAAGCCAGCAAGGTGTTTCGCGGCCTGGGATTGTTCAAGCATCTGGAGCTACGGCAAATAGCCATCAAGCTAGGGTTATAGCTGCTGCCCAGGCTGCCAGACAGTCTCCACCCATTTCGGTTCCAATTGACAGTTTCCGGGGGTTAACAGGTGATCAAAGAGGAAATGTTGGAGGACCGCCTCGATCAGTTTCTAGGACTGATGATTTAATCAATTTGCAGTCAGAGCAGAACTGGCGTCCTACTGCACCAATGCGTGGAAGTCTTGCTGGTAAGCAGATTTCTGATGATGTTAGGCAGCGAATAATTACACCAACACAACCGAGTCAAAGTTCTAGGCCACAAGGTCCCCAACCATTCCGGCAAACCCAACCAGTTCAAGGTTCAAGGCCACAAGGTACACAACCAATCCGGCAAACCCAACCAGTTCAAGGTTCAAGGCCACAAGGTCCACAACCAATTCGACCAACCCTACCAGTTCAAAGTTCAAGGCCACAAGGTATACAACCAGTCCGACCAACCCTACCAGTTCAAAGTTCAAGGCCACAAAGTACACAACCAGTCCGACCAACCCTACCAGCTCAAAGTTCAAGGCCACAAGGTCCACAACCAGTCCGACCGACTGAAGTGTCGCCCCAATTGGATGTGCTTGTTGCGAACAACAGAAATGCTAATAATCAATCTTCAAACAAGTAATATGTAATGAGCGCTGTAGTAGCACATGCTTGAAATTTTCAGAGCACTGCATGGATATGTTTTCAGAACTAAGGCCCTAAATGCAGTCATCTAGGATTGGTAGCACATGTTAATTTATTTCCACAGCTATTATACAGGAATATTTTAGGAGTAATGGAAGTGGGTTTGTCTACTAATCTCTTTCAAATTGTACTGTATGACATATTTCACCAGTGAGTGAACTCATGACTAGAACTAAATAGGTAGTAGGCTAAATGGGTTGGGCCCGTGCGAGCTAAGAGTTAAATGGGATGGTATTCACAAGTTAGCTAACATTTACTATTTGAGGGTGAAAATCTCATTCCATTTAGGAGACTTTGGAAAGGTTTTCTTCCAAGGCTAATGAACTATAATCCATATCATAAAGTCATCAAAATGAAAGTTTTATATGATGAAATAGAATTCATCTCATAAAAGTCATCAAATGAACAACTACAATCAATAAAAGTAGATTTATTTTTCTTAACAGATTTTCATTCTCTTATAACACGACAACCAAAATTGAATTGCAACAGCTTTTATTTACTTTTTGTTATCGTTTGGCAAATCAGCCCACCAAACCATGTACAGGTTTGTTTGCAGGTTGATCTTTTAGGGATAGTGAAGGAAATACCAAAATCTGAGTTATAAAATACTCATTTATATGAAGTCTTTTATTTCATTCTTTCATCTTTAAAACTCAGACTCTCAAATGAACCACAAAAGTAGTGAGTCAACCTGTCATGGCTTACTCTACTTAGAACCTGCGAAAGTGAAAAAGATTGAAGGAAGAACTTTAATTTTGACTCGGGAAACCACTAAAGATGTGCCAAAGACATCAAATGGATGAAATCTATTGCCCCACATGTACCAAAACTTTGTAAACTTATTTTTGAATGATAATAAATCTTTGGTGAAATGGGTACATGAAGTAAACAAGAAATGAGACTCCATGAAAAAGAAACTGAAAATCCACCTTTCATCATATGTTCAAATTGGGTAAACAGTAATTGTATCAACATAGGCTAGCAAAATAAAATCCATTTCCACTGCAAATGCAAAATAGGCCATTCTGACCACAAAGAAAACTCTTTAAGAATAAGGGTTTTACAGAATCTCTTTCCCTTTTCAGGATTTATTTATTCACTGTTTTTTCGGGTATCGATATACTAAAATCAGTACTCCCATTTCTTCAATTCCATGCCCTCTGGAGGACTACCTTCTACCTTCTTTGATCCCACTTCTTTCCAATCAGTTGACAGCACTGTTCCATTTGACTCCAACTGCAAAGAAACAAACATATACAAATTGTTAATAACTATAGAACCCAAAAAAATAAGCATAGTTGATGGAAACAATACTCATTAATTGAAAAGCAAACTTAGAATGGATATCTTACAAAAGACTTGCTCATCGCTCTCCTCATGTCCTCGTCTGCACTTTGGTAAATATCGCGGAACAATTTATTCAAAGCAGCATCACCATCTAGCCTTTCTTCCTTCTCCTGAAATAGACACACCATGTTATGTTCCACTAGATGATGAAGTAAACATCCAAATGGTTATGGATGTATCAAAGCTCTTGTAGTTTTAAGTTATGATCACAAAATAAAATACTTATAAATTTTAGGTCCTCTAGTTTAACTAAAACTTGATTCTTGTCCTACTTGCTTCAAGTTTAACAATGTTGTTATTCAGTTTTCATATTAATGCAGACACAACACCCATCCAATTGCTTGCCGTTGATTTCAATTTCCGTTCCTGGCACGGAATTGCACGACACCATTTAACGTCATAAAGATACACCATCCAACGTTAGAAAGATGACCACAATTGCATTATTTAAAAACCATGAGGGCAACATTGTGAAAACTGAAACTAGTGGATAAAATGGAGATTTGATGAAACTAAGTGGACCAAGATTATAATTAAGAATAAATTATTGTAAAAGAAACAGCGGAATAGCTGGCAAACCTCTTTTTTCACTTGAGCTTCCAACTTATCCCAATCTCTTGCCCTTGGCTTTGATGATGGGTATGTAGGCCTTTCAGATTGAACTGCATAAATACACATCAAGAGAAAGTTTACCACCAAGAAAGTAATGGCAAGCTATGTTACCATCTCGGTTCTCATTTGCTCGATTAGGAAATTACGAAGGTCATCCCAATTAAAATCATACTACCAATGGTGTCATAAGAGGATAAACTACTTATATAGTCAGCTTACCTGTGAGAGTGTTTATTTTTTGGGGAAGCACATCTTTGCTATATTCTAGAGATGTCCAATTAATAGCTTCAGCTTTTGCAAGACGGATTTCGACTTTAGTTGACAACACCGCAATTCTGCACTTATCAGGTACTATCTGTCTTGCCAGTGAAGAAAAAGAAAAAAAGAAGGTTAAGTTGCTAGAAATCTATAATTAAGCCCAAAACAATACATATTTGTTTTCAAATTAAAAATAATAAATAAAATAGCTCTCTCCAGACTATCAATCACGCAAGACACACTAATAATTAGATTAAAATAGCCATATGCATATATGCATGGAATAAAGGAACAAAGGAATCCATCAAAAGAGCAAGTTAATGAAATGCATTACTAATATCGAAAAGATAAATATGTATTAAATAAATTTCTTATTCAACCAACTTAATAGAATGTCAAAAATAAAAGAATTCATTTCATTACAAACAAAAAATTGTCTGAAGCGTGCTTGAACAGTTAATTTGAGAACTCAATTCATGTACTTAGTTTTAGGATTTGCAAACAGCAAACCAACTCATTCTAAATGAATTCATTTCAATTGTATTATTGAAGTGTTCCAAAATAGAGCAGTAAAAACTGAGATGAATGAACAAACGTACCCTATCAACGTCCACAGCCACAAAAAAAGTGATTTATTATTGTATTATCCAATGTCTACACGACAGAGAATCAAACATGTGATCTCAAGGAAGATAAAGCAATATCTTTTTGTCAAGGCAGTTGGAATGATGTCGATTGTAAGTGATGCTCAAGAAATTGAGTATATTTACAAGAACAGCGAAGTAAACCATTGATAGGATGAGTTACCTTTCCAAACAATCGAGGTTGATAATGGTAGGCACCTTGGCCAGGAACATCAATAGTAACACTCAGCTGAGATATTAAAGCAATTCAAGTTAGTATATAAACCATTTGTGAAAGTTCTTGAGAGCAAGTAACAAGAAGAAAAAAAGCACCAGCAATATGAACGTACAATCTGTTCACCGAAGTCAACGACCACGTCTTTTGCTGGTATGCCTTTTGCAAATATTGTAACAACCACTTCTTCTGGCTTCTGGTAATATTCATGCCTGTTAAAAGCATTAATCGACAAGTAACCAGATAGTTGAGGCAGCAATTTCAAGATGCATACAAAGTTTTATACAGACATAAGAGAGAGACAGAGAGACTAAAAAACCATAATTCTATGAAAATTATCGGTTACAGGGTAGATCAATAAACTGTATGTCTGTAACTATAAAAAACTTCTATTAATATGATTACATAATTATTACAAAAATTGTCTTTGTCTCCTACACCATCCATATCCAAGGGAAATCACGGGAACTTTAGACAAACAAAAAAAGCAAGGAAAATGAGAAGACAATAAAGTGTAATGTCACATAGTTGGATGGTCGTCATTATGGCAGTAAATTAATGAGTTAAAAGTAGCAGCATAGGCAAAAGGAAAAGAAAAATGAAAACCTGTATTTTGGTCCCATTGACGCAACTTCATTGGTTTGGGTTACCAAACTGTCTCTTTCAGCTTCTTTAGTTGTTCCAGCACTTGTATCACCCGATGGTACAGCCGCTATAGGCCCATTTGGTGATATGGTGCTAGTAAGACTACTTGGTTCCTCTGACACAATAACATCACAAACACATCATATAAGAAAACAATCAGAAATGCTAAAGCGTAATTATTCCGATTGCAAAAAAAGGATACAAAAGCATAACAGGAAGCAACAATTTGTCATTACAAAATATGCTAACCATGTACAGCATGAAATCTTTATCTCAGAGTGCATAATCATGTTGTTACTTCAGCAAAAAGAATCCAAACTTTGAATTCATTCATTTGTCAATACACAAAGAACAAAATGTCCGAACTTTGAAGTGAGAAAATCATTATCTATCACTAACCTGCAATATAACGATCACAGTCTTGGATCAATTTGGCGAATCTTGAATCATTTGGTGCAAAAGAGGCACCAATTTGTAGTGCTAACTTGGCAGTATGATATTCTTCAAGCTTAATACAAGCAATCCTTTCAATAACACACAGAAATATATAACAATTGATTCAATTAAATGCATAATTCAGAAGCAATTAGAATTAAAATAAGAATAAAAGAACGAATTTTGGAAATACCCTTTACGAAGATAGGCCTTAAACAAAGAAGGGTTGAATTGAATAGCTTTGTTGGCATCAGAAATAGCTTCAGTGAAGCAATTGAGTTTAATATGAGTTTGAGCTCTATCGGCAAAGAGATCGGCGTTGTTAGGATCCAAAAGAATTGCTTGAGAGTAGAGATCAACGGCGGCGATGAAATCATCGTCGAAAAATGCTTCCTTTGCTTTCTTCTCAACTTCCCTTGCCTCCATTTCTCAACTTGTACTGTTTTCAATCCAAATCTTAAGCTCTGCTTCTTTGGCTTCTGTTCTAGATCCTTCTGTTTACTGTTATCCTCTTTCCTTTTTATTTATTAGAAGAAAAATGTATCTTTGATCATTTTAGATAAGGAAGTAATACTTTTGGTGTTTTTGATAAGGAATACTTTTACGTGCTCACAAATTTCATGTAGATGTGAGAATCTTGTTAATCCAAAATATATAAAAGTTATAAGAGTCTTTCAGATCAATATTTTCATTCTTATTTGAATCTCACATGTTATTTTGTAATTTATTACAACTTTCTATGAAATAAGAATAATATTTACTTTATTTTCTTCCAATGATAAACATTATTCTTATTCTTACTTGAATCTCATAATATCTATATTTTTTTCACAATATCCACCTCTCTCCTCACTTTTCTTTAGTTAAAAACAACCGAGTATTGTTCTTATTCAATATCAAAAGTCAGAAAAGAAAATAAGAATATGTAAAAATAGGTTGGTATAGGTGGATAGAGTTGTGACTTGATATGTGATAAAGTGGGCTTCCAAGTTTACTTACGAGTGGGCCTCAAACACTTCAGCGTTACCTCAAATCAGGCTTGCTGGTAATGGGTTTCAAACAAACTCAACAATGATAATTATTTAACATGAAAGTTAAATAATGATAATATATAATACTTTTTTGTGTAGTTAAGAGTATTTCAGCATCCTATGAGTATTATATGATTGTCTCTTTCAGCAAATGTCGCTCACAGAAGTCGAACATTTAATCATTTAATTTATCTAGAGATCCAATGAGACTACTTACACTCCTAGAACAATATTTTATTTGTATGATAATTATATAAGAGGAGGATCCATTTACTAACTTACTCTTCATTCTGGTCATCAATTTTAGGAAAATCCAATGGTTTAAATTAGTTAGTAGATCTAAATCATTAGATGTTTATAGAATTAATGGCTAGGATGAAGAGTAAGTTTAAAAAATGATAATTATACAATAGAAGTTATAAATAATGGTAATCATTATCTATCTATATATATATATAAATAAACTATCAAGTCTCGTATCAACTCGTATTGGTTTAAATGATACATGTTTGATTCTCCTTCAGCAAGGTCATAGGTTCGAGTCTTATGGATGAAAAGAATATCTGCTGAAAATGTTAGTCTCACATATTTATGAATGTTCCCGATTCGGATAGAATTATATCTAGTAAGAGGATAAATATCAAGTGCCTTATAGTATGTGAATGTAACAGAATTTCGGTCACAATGGTTTTGCCCCATGTTTGATGATCTAAGAGAGAGCTAGACAAAAGTTTGAGTTATCAGAAATTGTATCTTACACTATATGATTATTGACATTATGGATATGGATGCGGATGCATGAACGAAATGTTTTTTTTTTCAAGACGGGATATTAACATTCATAGTGGATTCGTATATCAAATATGCATAGATGATTTCTTGTTCTACATTCCCACGTGCTAAACATTTTGGCAAAGTATTATGTATCTTTCAAATTGTATTTTTTATAATTTGTAGTTAAGACTTAAGACTTAAGGTTACAAATAATAGTTATATTTTTTTATAATTTATAGTTAAGACTTAACATTATAGGAAAAATGTCAAATGCTGCATGTTTTCAATGTGGAGTATTACCCTTCAATATGCTTCTTCTGTTCGTATTTGAGATAACAAAAATTACAACAAGGGTTATAACTACAGTATTGATATTAAAAAAAATTGTAAATACGGTGGAAAGTATAAAAGTAATTGTAATTGCAATAACTAATGGTTCAGTCTTTTCCACATTTATTGAGCCCAAAATTCAGATCACTTTTTATGATTGAATGAATAAAGGAATTTTTTATGGATTTAATATGTATATATCGATAGTGTAAATATTTTTTATCATCTATTAACCATTATTCATATGTTAATCATCTCAAACAAAAATAATATAAATTAATATTAAATGATTTAACGATAGTGTTAAAAACTTTAGATCAACAAGTAGATTTTAAACTCTTTTTTAACGATTGTGTTTTTATGGAAGAATATAAAGTTATGACACCAGAACTAAATAATTGATTGACCCTTACATGATTTGTATGTGCATATTTAATTCTCCCCCCTTTTCGTTATCTGAATTTGTTGATTAAAAAAAATTAATCTGAATGTGTAGAGCACATGCATGGAAGTGATTTGCCCTTAACATCTGAAGAAAAAAGAAAAAAAGATGTGGGAAATTAGGAATGTAATTAATGAAGCAGGTGAATTTCAAAAATTGCAGCAAAGTTTTTCTGAAGACGCTATATGATCCATGTGATACAATGCATATTAGTCATTTAGGAATATAAGAATACCCATAAGTTGTGTTACTGTATGTGTCATCGATTGTAATTAGTCAGAAAAATAGTTAATTATTTTTTATCTTAAATATATTTTTAATAAATTGTAGGATAATAATATATGTTGTAGCATATTTTATGGGATAATAGATGTGTTTCTGAATATAAGACCATGTGGATGGGAATAGTGATCACCGAATAGGTTCAATCACGTTTAGCTAAGATTTTAACGCCTATCACCAAACTATACCATCTTTCGGTGGAAATGTTAATATTAAACAAATATGCTAATTTATCTTTATAATTTTAAATATTTATTATTAATGTTTTTAAATATTCTAAATATTCTACTTTTGTCAACCTTTATTTATTTTTTACGGAAACAACCTTTTTCTAGTGAGTTTTCTTTTATATATTCTTCACGCCATAATTGATCATTTCGTTTTACATTTGTAAAGCTTTTATCATTGTTTGATTTTTATATGTAGAATATTATTTTTGGATTCTATAACATTTTCTATTTTATTATATTTTTTGTTATATAACTTATGAGTTAAGAATTCGTTGGATGAGAATGAAAAGAGAACACTTCATAATCTAAATGAAGGCACCTTATGTCTTGTGTACACACTTCCCCCACAAAATTTCTAACTTTTCTTAATATCATATCTATTATGTATATTAGTTGACCCCAATTATTCCGAAATATTTTTATGTAGTTAATCTATCATATATTATTCATTTATATTAGCTTTTATTTATTAATCAATAGTAATAAACTATGAATATAGATGATATAATTATAGTGTAAAAACTCATACATTATCAATGCATACATGGTTTTCTCTAATAATAAATGTTATGATATACTTTAATGTCAAAGATATTTAGGTATATGTTACCCGAAGCTTGAAATTTATAGGTATGCAAAAACAGTATAAATGGAGAGCTAGAAAGGTGGGTTACTTCCACCCTCGCCCCATTCCTATTGTTTAGAGTATTTGCTACACATACCCTAAATATATATATATATATATATATATTTATCAGCAAAATGAATTTTATTAAATTAAGAAATGGTTACAAATGAATGAAACAAAGATTAGAACAACAAAAGTTACAAGGCAATATTGAAACAAGTTATGGAATTAGTTATAGTAATTAATTGAATCTCTTCCCTTATATTCATTGATCTAAAACCATAATTTACTCTTGATGAATCAAAGATTTGTGGAAGAAAATGTTTTACTGAATTAAAAATAATATCATTCATGAATAAACAAATTGTCCATATTATAACTAGTCAAATACACCAATATATATATCTTGTACATGAAAAACTTTTACCATCTGCATGACACATTCATAGACTACTACGTACTACACGTACATGTCACGATATCCCCCACTCCAGTGCCATGATTTTGTATGACATCAAATCATCTCCACGACCACATAGTCTAGTATTAAGTTCAAATTATAATAGCCCACACCAAGATATTGATCTAATGGTTTAAAGTTCTAATAAATTCCTAGCATAACTAAAAGATTAATAATTTGACTCTCGTGAATGATGTTTGTTGATATGAGCCACTACGCTATTTGAAATGAATTAATTCTTTAACTAAAAGTGTGAGAAAATATCATTAATAGTACTAAAAAACTATTATTTATGTTTATTATATTAGTAACACATGCACTAATTAAGATTGATTAATGATAGTGTACCATTTTTTTCACCAACCGAAGTTAATCCTATAAATAAAATTGATTTTAGTCTCGTGGTTATATAATTAAAAATAGAATTATGAATTTTATTCCTTACTACATATTATTACCAACATAATAAAATAACAATGATGCAAAATATGTTTCAAATAATCGTGTAACAAAATAACAGTTTAGCAAAATATTATATAAAGTGAAAGAATAGGAGGTAAAAAAAAAACAGGCGAATAAGATATTTCAAATATATATGATTTGAACTCTTTTATGATTTCATTCATTATTTTCATTTTCAAATATTCAATCTCATAAATGTATATTATTTTGTCTATTTGCACATTTTATGATATTATAATAGATCCTTTTAGCATAACAAACTTTAACTTTGATACTATTTCTAATTATTATTAGCTAAATCCATATTTTTCTTATAAATATTTTCAATAGAACATATCTAATTGCAGCCCCTACTCCATAAGAAATTAAATAGTATAAATATCAACATTAAGACTGCATAAAAAGTAAAATAGAAAAAAAATGTCATATAAAATTATAGGAAAAATCAGTGAATTAAAAATCAAAGATTCCAAAAAATACACAATTCATAAATTTTATACCCTTAGAAAGATGAAATGGAAAAGGTCAAGTGAGAAATATATTTTCCAAGTATTAATTTACAATGGTCGAATGTATTTAGGTTGGAGCATTTCTTTTTGTAGAATGTGATTTTTAAGGTTGAGACATTTCTTCCTTTAGGTCTTACAAACTTTAAAAAAATATTATGTCTTCAAAGCCATATTTATTAGTTTCTGCTTATGTGATTGAATGCTAAATAAAATATGTTAAACCAAATGGAAAAATGCTGTAATTATGCATTTCTTGTATATGGAATGTTACGCAATATCTCTTTTAGGTAATGTGAATCAAAATTTAACAGTCTTCTGTCATTAATTTATTTACTTTTGTCTTCTTCTTTTTTTCTCTTATTTATAAGGACCAATGTTCACAAGCTGAATCCTCAAAAATTAAGAGAAAGTCATAATGAACTACTATTTCATAGTTAGTGGCTTGTTATTGTGGTGTGCCATTGTTGGTGACAATGGCTTAGCCATAGTTATGGATGAGAAATTAATAAACACTTCAGCTAGTAATTATTCCTCCTATGCAGATGCCCTTGGCAAGGCCATTTTGTTTTTTGAAGGACAACGCTCAGGGAAATTGCCCTCCGGACAAAGGGTTACTTGGCGGGGAGACTCGGCTCTCTCTGATGGCAATCTTCAAAACGTATAACATAATTCCTTATTAAAGTTTTTAATTATAAGTGTCCTCATAGTTATGATTATGCTATCTTTATTATTATTATTATTATGAAACTTCGTATGAAAATGTGGCAGATATAGACTTAATATATATTATGATCATGATGATTGATGAATTGTGAGAACCTCTCATGCTTATTGTCTATAGTTATTTTTTTCTGTATATGACTGTTTATACATCTTTAACATATATTTATAAAGAATGAATGTTTTGTAGGTAGATTTGAGAGGAGGGTACTATGATGCTGGTGATAATGTGAAATTTGGATGGACAATGTCATTTTCAGTGTCCTTATTGAGTTGGAGTGCAATTGAGTTTAGTGATCAGATAAGTTCAGCTAGCCAACTTCGTCACCTCCAAAATGCTATCCGCTGGGGCTCAGATTTCATATTGAAATCCCACACTTCCCCAACCACCCTCTATACTCAGGTATAATTATATTGTATACATTTGCGAAAAAGTAAAATGAATATTACGATGAATTCTCATTATTTGAGTTATAAGAAACCTTATTTATAATATATGAATAGGTAATAAACTTACCTCATTAACTAAATAACAAACTAATAAACACATGTATATATATATATATATATGTATATATATATATATATATGCATGATGATTAATTAACTTATACTATAAGTAGTTCATTTGTATTAATGTTGTGATATTATATGTATATAGGTGGGAGATGGAAATGGAGATCACCAATGTTGGGAGCGTCCAGAAGAGATGGATACACCAAGAACAGTGTACAAGATTGATGCTAATTCTCCTGGAACAGAAGTTGCTGCTGATGCTGCTGCTGCTCTTGCTTCTGCTTCAATTGTTTTCAAGAAATCAGATCCCAAATATTCCTCTCTTCTGTTAACTAAATCCAAATCAGTAAACCCCATCAACCTGCATCATTTATGTTCAACTTTTATTCAAAACTTATAACTATTTAGAGTCTAATTGTTTAAATCAAAGGCTTTTATAGATGAAAAGTAAACATTTTTTAACATTATGCATTTGTTTGGTTAGATTTTTATTAAAAACGTTTATCTGGATAAAAAATGAAGTTCAGCTTTTAGGATATATAAGCTGAATATCACACTTTCTCACAGAAGCAATATATAAGATCACTTTTCATAAAAAAAAATGAATGTTTTGTTTCTATGAAATATGTGTCAACATTGTCCCTCATGCATGTAAGAGGTAGAAATAAATTTATTTATTTGGAAAAGAAATTATCAAAATTTGATATTTAAATAATACAATCAATAACAAATAGTTCTAAAACATGCCTCAAAACCAGGTTTTTAATTTGCATAAGGGTTTTACAGATTTAAACTTGTTTATTTTCTTCCACCTAATAACCATTATATTTATGCTTTTGAGTTATACAAAATCATTAATAACCTATAAGTGCACTATGTTTTGCAGCTGTTTGATTTTGCTGACAAGTATAGAGGTTCTTATTCAGCTTCTTGTCCATTCTATTGCTCCAACTCAGGTTACCAGGTAAAAACTTTCACTTCTAAAACATTTAAACGCATAATATATTTTCATCTATCATTCATATTTAATGCCGCGAGTTTTCGTTTCATTTTATTTACAAAAAAGGATGAACTGCTATGGGCTGCTTCATGGATATACAAAGCAAGTAGAGAAAGCAAGTACTTGGACTATGTCTTAAGCAACCAAGGTTGGAGTCACGGCGTGCCTGAGTTAAGCTGGGATAACAAATTTATTGGAGCTCAGACATTACTAACTCAGGTCTTTATTTATATATAATTTACCATATCACGAATCTTTTAAGTATCCTTAATTATGAAATGTTACTAAGACACCCAATAATAATTCTTCTTTATATGTTTCAATATCTCTAGGAATTCTATAGTGGGAATAATGCGTTGAGTAAGTTCAAGGGTGATGCTGAATCATTTATATGTACAGTGATGCCAGGAAGTAGCTCTGTACAGATTAAGACAACTCCTGGTATATAAATATACATTACTATTCATTATAAACAATTGGTAGCTAGTGATTAATTTCATTATTTTTCTAACTAACTAATGATATTTCAACAATATATATAATAGTGGCTGAATGAACTGAAGTAGCTTGTTATTGTTCACTCAGGGGGACTTCTTTTTACTAGAGACGCCAGTAACTTGCAATATGTCACAAGCTCAACAATGGTGCTGATGGTTTTCTCCAAAATCTTACAGAAAAATCGTATTAATGGAGTCCAATGTGGCTCAGCGCATTTCTCCGGGTCTCAAATTAAAACCTTTGCTAAAACACAGGTCTGTATTAATTTTACTTTTCTTTTAAAACCTTACGAAAAGATGCATGCACCGATAGTGAACGATATAGATATCATACTCTTAACATTGTAACTAACTATATGAACTTAACATTGATGTTGCTAAATATATAATTTGTGCATTGTAGGTGGACTACATATTAGGAAACAATCCCATGAAAATGTCCTACATGGTTGGTTTTGGTAGTAATTACCCAAAGCATATACATCATAGAGGTTCATCAATCCCTTCAATCAAAGATCACCCAGCAAAGGTGGGTTGCAATGAAGGTCTATCAAATTATTTGAACTCCCCTAATCCAAATCCCAATATTCATGTGGGTGCAATTGTTGGAGGCCCTGATTCCAATGACCATTTCAGTGATGCAAGATCTGATTATTCTCAAAGCGAACCTACCACATATATTAATGCTGCTTTCGTGGGTTCAGTGGCTGCTTTGCTTGGCAAAAAATAATAAGGGACTTCGCAATGATGAAAGGATTGTGAATTAAGATGATTGATTAATTATACTGTTTGTCACGTTTACAAAATCTGACTGATTATAGGAGTGAATTCTATGTAAGATACAAATAAAATGTAAGGGCATGTTAGTAACTGTATTCACATTATAAATAATATAGTCCTCTTTGGCATGTCCTTGTATGTTATTTACTTATCTCACATAAGGAATTGCAAAAATTATTGATTTCATGTGATTCTTCAAAGAATAATTAAGAGTACAATATAGGTTCATGCCATATGAGTACAAGATAGGTTCATGTTGCCTATATGGTAGAGGTAGTTCAACTCCATCCACAACATTGTTAGACCGATAGGCTAATAATGTATGTAATCCATAATTATGATATACCTCCATTTGAAATACAGATTACTCAACCCGATAATTTAGATGTTGTGAGACCCAAGTAAGAATAAGAATGATATTTGTATTGTTCTTATTTTACGTGGAGCTGTAATAAATTGTAAAATAATGTGTGAGACTCAAATAAGAATGAAAATATTTTCGTCCATTCGAGATGCTCTAAGCTCCAAGTGGCTCGGCGCTATTGAGAATGAATTAAATCAGATGGCTCTATTTCTCAATATTTTCAACCTCGGCTCCATAGGAGCAAGTCATAGAGATTGAGTGAAGTCGGTCATTTACATCTACTTATGAAGGATCATCATTTCTTTATTTCTAGTTCTTGTTTTCTATAACCTTTTCACCGTCTCTCAAATATTCTATACAAATATACAATTCATTGTGCAAAGTATAGGATGTAGGAAACTTTCATAATTCTAAATAGTTGTCCTTCAGAATACTCATCAAATCCCACAATGGTGAGATAAATGGCAGTATTTTGTTATCCGCATAAAGTAAAGTTGATTAATTACACATTCACATCTTTCATTTAATTTAGGATTTGTGTTGTTTATGTTAATATTACATTAGGGGTGAGATTTGGTGCAACTATAAGGTTGTTTGCCTGGTGACCTAAAAGTCATAGATTCAAATCCTATAAATTGGAATAGCTATTTAAGAGAATCAAGACATGTCTGTCGATTTTTATGTATTCTTATATAACTCAGTTTATCTGATAAATTTTGTTCTCCCCATAGAAATTGGAATAACTATTTAAGAGAATCTAAGACATGTCTTTCAATTTTTATGTATTCTCATGTAACTCAGTTTATCTGATAAACTTTGTTCTCCCCATACTCCACAGGTGCAAGAATAGTTGATAGAGCTTTGTTGAACTGTATGGAACATGCAAGTCAGACTCAAATGTGATGCATATTGAAAAGTTAACATTTTTGTGTAAATTGATCAAGAAAATTTAGTAGGTGTTCAGTTTTTACTTGTTGGTGTATGAGCAAAACGGTTTGTGTGGATCTTACAATTTTGAGAAATTCTCTCCCCAACACCGTATCAATAAAAATGAGAAAAAAATATCTTCTGGTACGATAAATTATCTCATTCAGCCATTAAAATTTAAGGCATATGTTAATTTAATCATTTTCTACAAAAATATTTTTAAAACTAAATAAAATAATACCGATGTCATACTTTAGTATGAATGAAGATTTAGTATTTGATTCTTAAAAAATAGTCTCATCAAACAATTTTAGTAGTTACAAAATAGTCTCATCAAACAATTTTTTTTTTATTTCTTAAAAACAAAAAAAACTAAATCAATGTAGTGAGGTTCTTTCCATAAGAGTTTTTAGAGAAAAAAAATAGTATTGAAATAAACAATAATAAGCATGTTTAAAACGTCTAATTGTGTAAATTTATATACTATATGTATATTGGAATTATTAATATAATTGAATATGTGAAATATAAATAAAATCATTAAATTCGTAGTAGGTATAATATTGATAAGGAAACAATAATATTGCAAACATATGATAAAATTGAAATTAATGTTTTACACATATTTACTTTCTCTTCATCAATTTGTAAGATCTTTTTATTGAATATTTAGAATATTTTAAATTTTTATATATTTGAACTAATTACTAAAAAATAATTTTAGTAAATCTCTAACTATATAACATAATATTATTCATCATTTACATAAAAATCCATATGAATAATAAATGATATATTGTTTGTGTATAAATTTTTAGATTGATAGTGCATAAATATTATGTTATAATGATGTGTGAAGTTTGTCCAACATTATTTTTTATGCGGTTTAGGACCTCAAAATTTCAGTTAAACTTAAACAAGGTTACTTCCTTATAAAATCTATAGAAAAATACTAACATGGTAAATGTTTGGACAAGTTTGAATTGAGTTTGTCACTTGAGATATCCAATCTGAACTTAAACAATGATGGCTGAGGCTAGTAGGGTGCATATATTATATCTCGTACTTAGTGTCACTACATGTACCATGACTTTAAGATTTGTTAGAAAATTACTTTAATATATTTTTTCGATCAATAACAAACATAACATATGAAATGATACTAAGTGTGTGACAATAGATATGTACCGCTTTCGGGATTAGGTTTTCCAATGTTCTTTTGACTGCGAGTTTAGACTTGTACAACTTTTACAAGTTCAACCAACATATTATATTTTACACTTTAACATATTTTATGTTGGAGTTGACACTTGACATGTTAATGTCATAATCTTTTTTAATAATGTTAATTCATTCGTTGTAAAACTACTTTTGATTTGTATGGTTATGTATATAGTTTAATGATGTAAAAAATAAATATGGATTAAATTAACCCTATTGATTATTCATGTATTTCCAGAATAAATATCTCACCATAAATTCGATTTCCAATTGAAGAAAATAATTACTAAAAGAGGATTGTACATTGAAATGTGAAGAAAAACAAAGAGTAGTTGCATCAAAATTTCACACTTGTGTTGAAAGGATTGTTAAGAGAGAGTGATATATTAAAAAGAAAATTTTGTCAGAAAACTTAAGAATGGTCATTATATTATTAGGTGGGGAAAATGTTTAAATAAACAAGGGTAGATTTAGAAAAATGCATATAATTTAGATTGATTTTATAAAACAACAAGATATATGAAATAAGATAAAAAATCAAAACATCAGAAGTTTTCAAGCAGATGGAATAAAACAGACACAATAACACTTGTATTTAGTAAAAGATTAGAAATCATTCCGTCCAAAAAAAAAAAGGAATCTAGAAAATTTTCAAACACTATTCAATTTAATTTAATTTCAGTCGATTTGATGTGATGACCCAAACTAAACCAATTATATTTGGTTGGTTTAAGATCATGGCCTAACTTTTTTTTTTTGGTTTCCTAAGGCTATCTTTACATTGGAGGTAATCATTTCGAGTCGTTCATAGGTATGTGAGATTAACTCTCATAGCGGACATTTTTTCCATCCACAAGACTCGAACTCGAGACTTTACTTAAAGGGAATCAAACATGTACCACTTGAATCGACACTCGTTGGTTAGTGCCTAACTTAACCAATTTACATCCTCAATTATGCATAAAAACCTAACTCAACACATTTAACACTTCAATAAATTAATTAAAACAAATTAAATAATTAATAATTAAATAAGATAAGCAATTAATACTTTATTATTTTAATTACATCATTATAATATTTTGTTACCAATTGTATGCCATGTGGGTGGAGATTTTCATATTTTCCTTAATTTCTATGGAAAATTGATGAATAAATAAACGTGTATGAATGAAAAAGTTTGAGGGCAATTTGAAAAAATCGATTACCACATACAATTAAAGATTATGTAAAAACTCGAGTGAAATGTAAATTTGTTTAGGGATAAACACTAATAATCAATTTGATTCATGAATTTTGTTTTGTTATTAAAATTTGATTTATTGAAATTATAGAAATATCAATTTGGTAAGTAGTTGAGTTTAACACACCAACAAATTTGGCCCGCTAAGGACAAATTTTTAATTCTCCAAATTACCAAATAGAGTTATTGAAGGAAAATAACACATCTCTTATTAAATTGCTTAATAAACATTATAAGATAATACTTTATTTATTAATAATTAGTTTACAAATTACATATGTCACTTTTTTGTGGTCATAAAAATTAGTAAGATAATTTAATATTTGATTTGATATTATTTGATTTGGTTGGTGAGGAGAAGCAAAGGTAAGTCTCATCTGCTTATAGCAGTCAAGTATATCGGCTCCTCATTCATAATAATATAAAAACATCTCTCAATTTTGTTCTATTCGTTTCTTCATTCCTCTCTTCTTCTCTTCTCTTCTATTGCAATGGCTTATTCCTTTACAATTTCTTCTATCTCTATCCCTTTCACCAAATCCTCTTCTCTTCTTTTTCCCTCTTCTTCCTTTTCTTCTTCTTCTTCTTCCCATTTCCCTTTCAAACATCACCATGCTTTACCTATATCTCTCTCAGTTTCAGCTTCTGCAACTTCAACCACTGCTATTGAAACCGACAAACCCCAATTCTCATCTAAGCTTCTTCCATTTCGGGTGGGTCATGGATTTGACCTACACCGTTTGGAACCAGGTTACCCTTTAATTATCGGTGGTATCAATATCCCCCATGATCGTGGTTGCGAGGCTCACTCTGATGGTAACGCAATTTCATTTCATCTTTCACTTTTTCTTTATAATTATTTATTCAAAATTGAATTTTGATGAGGGAGGTGTATGTTGGTTGTTGAATGCAGGGGATGTTCTACTACACTGTGTGGTGGATGCGATTTTGGGTGCTTTGGGTCTTCCTGATATTGGTCAGATTTTTCCTGATTCTGATCCTAAGTGGAAGGGTTGTGACTCTTCTGTTTTCATCCATGAATCTGTGAGTTATCTTTATATTGCTTTATGCTTTTATTAGAAGTGAAGTGTTTCAATTTTAATAAGGACCTGTTTATGTGGGATTCTCCAGCATCAAATTTTCCAATAAGCTGTAGTAAAACTTAACCAGATACACATATAAATGTCATAAGTGATTTTAAATAAAAAAACACTTTTTAATGAAGTCAAAGTAAACGAGCCCTAAATTATGAAGACCATCAAGTGTTGACTAGCATGAACTGGCTGTTAATTTGTTTAATTGACTCATTATTTTGGGAATGAGGACTTGTTTGTTTATGATTTTTAAAAAAATTGATTCTTCAAAATCAGTTTTGGCAGAAAAGTTGTTGTGATACACTGAAAAATTTAGCATGTTCTCTAAAAAGCTTAATTTCAGCTTTCTTTGTCAAAGTTTTTTAGTAATGCCCAACCATAGAAAGACATTATTTTAACAATAAAGTCTAAACAAAAAGGCCCTAGATTAAAAAGGGCATCAATTATTTACTTGGATGATCCGCTGCTACTTCCATTTTAATGGGAGCTTCAGGGTAATTCACGGACACCGCAATGGATTTATGTTCTTCAAGTTAGTATGCAGGATCAGAAGTGAAGTGTTTTCTGAAATTTATGTATGCTGTGCTACAGTTCTTACTTATCTCTTTGGTCAACTCACCGGATGTTGTACATAGATACTTTGGCAACCTATCTTCAACTTAAATTAGTTACGTAGTAATATGTCAATATCATTCTGCAAAGAAAACTGAAGCCTGAAAGAAAGAGCCTTTTGAAGTTAATTTCCCGACTTTGAAGTGAAATTGTGCTTAAACAAGATGAAACAGTCTTCTCTTTTGACAAGTTTCTCAATTTACAATTATGTTTTACCATGTGTTCTAGCAGTAGTTGTCTGCCATATGTTTTGATTTGCATTTCATATGTGATGGTTGTACTAAAGAAACAATATCTGGTCCTTGAAATATTTTTTTCATAGGAATGTGATTGAAGGTGTTTGACTTATAAGAGTCCATTAATCACCCTAGGACTGGTATATGTTTATGGACATACATCAAAGTTGCTTAACATTATATAAGTGGGGTTATGCATTGTTGTGACAGTAAGAAAATAGCTATAACTTTTGGTCTAATTAGTTACCCCAAGTTAGTAGCGCATAGATGCTCAAATGTTTTTACCCTTTATCTTCAAAAGTCAAAACCTATAAACTTAACAGAAGATAAATATGTAATACTACCAGATATTTTATCAAACATTTTCTAATATATGTTGTGCTACTCTACAGGTAAGGCTTATGCATGAAGCAGGTTATGATATTGGAAACTTAGATGCTACATTGATACTTCAAAGGCCAAAGCTAAGCCCACACAAAGATACTATCAAAGCCAACTTAGCTACACTGCTTGGAGTTGACCCTTCTATTGTAAATATCAAAGCAAAAACTCATGAAAAGGTAGATAGCCTTGGAGAAAATAGAAGTATAGCAGCTCACACAGTGGTTCTTCTAATGAGGAAATGAGGGGGGGAACTAGAAATCTTATGGACATCATTGAATAATTATAATTCACAAAAGTTACTTTATATTTAGTATCATGCTCTTGTTTATTGTTTAATAATATTAGTCTATAAAGATATAATAATAGCTCCCCTGGCTGTTAAGCCAATAATTTGGTATTTTGGTTACTCTTCCTTTTCTTTCGGGTTGCTGTCTTTAAGTTTTCTGATGTGTGCCAAGAGCTTCTTATATTTATGGTTCTAAAAGAAACACATTCTTATTTGAAACTGGTGTATTTATTTTCTGAAATGTGTTATGCTTAGTATTCCTATAAAAACTCACCCTTTTTATTGGATTTCTTATCACATACGCGCACTAAAAAAAGAATCTTTGTTATAATATATTTCGCTAGAAAATGACAACAAAATTAATGATTCGATTCCTGTGAGTGATACTTGTTGGGACGAACAGTCATACACAAGTGATGAGATTAGTTCCTCAACCCATCTTGTAGTTTGAGGTGCATTAATTTCACATGTAGTGTGAGAAGAGTCATAATTAGACTGTCATAGTTTGCGAATCACTACTTTTTTCCACAGATAATTATACTGGCTAATTAGTTTCACAAGAAGTTCGATTCACACACCCAAACCTGTACATGCACAACAACGCATAGAATAGTGCCAAAACTTGGTAAAAAAAAATTAAATTTATGAAATTCCAAAAAATGATATCTATATTGTATGTTTTTTATATAACATATTACAATTTACAAATGTGTTAACTATGCTATGTAAGTTCGTTTTATAGAAAGATAAAAAGATGTATGTATGAATAATGCTGATGATTTTTATAATGTCATTATCATCTAATATTAATATGGATTTACCCTAAACCCTATACAATGACAGTTTAAATATTTTTTACACCGCGGTAAATCATTCATTATTGATTTATTAATTACAATTAACTCTCAAATAAAAGTAATACAAATTAACATGATGATGTGCTAACAGTATAAAAAACTTTATACTGTCCAGTGCATAGATTTTAAACTCTATTAATATTTGATTATTATTAACCTTAACAATATAAATAATATAAATGAAACACTTTAAAGTAAGTTTGTTGACGGATTTGTGCTTAAAATCAGTTTGGATTTAATATGTATAGAATAATAGTACAAATGTTTTTTTATACTATCAAAAAATCATACAAATTAATTATGAATATGAATGAATTATTGCCAATATAAACAATTTTTTTAATGCATAGATTTTTAACTTAATAATTTTATATTATTAAATGACAAAAAGTTTTAATGGACCAATAAAGCCCATGGGGCCCATAACAGAATCCCTAAGTGGTAGAGAAGTATATTATAAAATCATGGAGGAAGGGGAATTTAGGGTTTTGTGCAGCAAAGGGAGTGGTCGAAGATCTTTCTATCTTTGCAATCATGGTATCTGAACTAAATTCAACTCCATCTTCTTCTAATTTCTTTCTTTCATGAATACAAATTCGTATTAGTTTGTAGTTTTTGATTTGAATAATGCATATTGTTTCAGATCATTTCCGAGAAGAACCGTAAAGAGATCTCCAAATACCTCTTTCAAGGTAAGGCTTCTTCATTCTGTCTTCTATTTTGTTTATCAAAACTGTTAATAAGATCTTCTTAGATTAACAAGATTAGCTATAATGTTTATTCATTTAACTTTTCACTGTAGCTGAAAAAGCTTTTTTCATAAGTGTCCCGGTTATTTATTGAAATTAGATGAAAATAGCTTACGTTAACGGCATAATCTATTTTAAAAAGCTGCATTTTGTATTGGAAAAAAGCTTAATCGAGAGATTATATTTAAACTTTTTTGAAATAATGTAGAAAGACATTGAGATTAGCTGAAAGTGCTTATTGTTAGGCTACTAGTTACTACCGATTTTCATTATCTGTTCTTGTGAGTTCAAATTAGATTTCGTCCCTCTCTTCCAATTTTCCACTAATTGCTGAAAATTTCTTATCGTAAAGAGGGAGTTTGCTATGCGAAGAAGGACTTCAATCTAGCAAAGCACCCGGAGATAGATGTGCCGAATCTCCAAGTGATTAAGTTGATGCAGAGTTTCAAGTCAAAGGAATATGTGAGGGAGACATTTGCTTGGATGCACTATTACTGGTTCCTCACCGAGTCCATTAATCACCCTAGGACTGGTATATGTTTATGGACATACATCAAAGTTGCTTAACATTATATAAGTGGGGTTATGCATTGTTGTGACAGTAAGAAAATAGCTATAACTTTTGGTCTAATTAGTTACCCCAAGTTAGTAGCGCATAGATGCTCAAATGTTTTTACCCTTTATCTTCAAAAGTCAAAACCTATAAACTTAACAGAAGATAAATATGTAATACTACCAGATATTTTATCAAACATTTTCTAATATATGTTGTGCTACTCTACAGGTAAGGCTTATGCATGAAGCAGGTTATGATATTGGAAACTTAGATGCTACATTGATACTTCAAAGGCCAAAGCTAAGCCCACACAAAGATACTATCAAAGCCAACTTAGCTACACTGCTTGGAGTTGACCCTTCTATTGTAAATATCAAAGCAAAAACTCATGAAAAGGTAGATAGCCTTGGAGAAAATAGAAGTATAGCAGCTCACACAGTGGTTCTTCTAATGAGGAAATGAGGGGGGGAACTAGAAATCTTATGGACATCATTGAATAATTATAATTCACAAAAGTTACTTTATATTTAGTATCATGCTCTTGTTTATTGTTTAATAATATTAGTCTATAAAGATATAATAATAGCTCCCCTGGCTGTTAAGCCAATAATTTGGTATTTTGGTTACTCTTCCTTTTCTTTCGGGTTGCTGTCTTTAAGTTTTCTGATGTGTGCCAAGAGCTTCTTATATTTATGGTTCTAAAAGAAACACATTCTTATTTGAAACTGGTGTATTTATTTTCTGAAATGTGTTATGCTTAGTATTCCTATAAAAACTCACCCTTTTTATTGGATTTCTTATCACATACGCGCACTAAAAAAAGAATCTTTGTTATAATATATTTCGCTAGAAAATGACAACAAAATTAATGATTCGATTCCTGTGAGTGATACTTGTTGGGACGAACAGTCATACACAAGTGATGAGATTAGTTCCTCAACCCATCTTGTAGTTTGAGGTGCATTAATTTCACATGTAGTGTGAGAAGAGTCATAATTAGACTGTCATAGTTTGCGAATCACTACTTTTTTCCACAGATAATTATACTGGCTAATTAGTTTCACAAGAAGTTCGATTCACACACCCAAACCTGTACATGCACAACAACGCATAGAATAGTGCCAAAACTTGGTAAAAAAAAATTAAATTTATGAAATTCCAAAAAATGATATCTATATTGTATGTTTTTTATATAACATATTACAATTTACAAATGTGTTAACTATGCTATGTAAGTTCGTTTTATAGAAAGATAAAAAGATGTATGTATGAATAATGCTGATGATTTTTATAATGTCATTATCATCTAATATTAATATGGATTTACCCTAAACCCTATACAATGACAGTTTAAATATTTTTTACACCGCGGTAAATCATTCATTATTGATTTATTAATTACAATTAACTCTCAAATAAAAGTAATACAAATTAACATGATGATGTGCTAACAGTATAAAAAACTTTATACTGTCCAGTGCATAGATTTTAAACTCTATTAATATTTGATTATTATTAACCTTAACAATATAAATAATATAAATGAAACACTTTAAAGTAAGTTTGTTGACGGATTTGTGCTTAAAATCAGTTTGGATTTAATATGTATAGAATAATAGTACAAATGTTTTTTTATACTATCAAAAAATCATACAAATTAATTATGAATATGAATGAATTATTGCCAATATAAACAATTTTTTTAATGCATAGATTTTTAACTTAATAATTTTATATTATTAAATGACAAAAAGTTTTAATGGACCAATAAAGCCCATGGGGCCCATAACAGAATCCCTAAGTGGTAGAGAAGTATATTATAAAATCATGGAGGAAGGGGAATTTAGGGTTTTGTGCAGCAAAGGGAGTGGTCGAAGATCTTTCTATCTTTGCAATCATGGTATCTGAACTAAATTCAACTCCATCTTCTTCTAATTTCTTTCTTTCATGAATACAAATTCGTATTAGTTTGTAGTTTTTGATTTGAATAATGCATATTGTTTCAGATCATTTCCGAGAAGAACCGTAAAGAGATCTCCAAATACCTCTTTCAAGGTAAGGCTTCTTCATTCTGTCTTCTATTTTGTTTATCAAAACTGTTAATAAGATCTTCTTAGATTAACAAGATTAGCTATAATGTTTATTCATTTAACTTTTCACTGTAGCTGAAAAAGCTTTTTTCATAAGTGTCCCGGTTATTTATTGAAATTAGATGAAAATAGCTTACGTTAACGGCATAATCTATTTTAAAAAGCTGCATTTTGTATTGGAAAAAAGCTTAATCGAGAGATTATATTTAAACTTTTTTGAAATAATGTAGAAAGACATTGAGATTAGCTGAAAGTGCTTATTGTTAGGCTACTAGTTACTACCGATTTTCATTATCTGTTCTTGTGAGTTCAAATTAGATTTCGTCCCTCTCTTCCAATTTTCCACTAATTGCTGAAAATTTCTTATCGTAAAGAGGGAGTTTGCTATGCGAAGAAGGACTTCAATCTAGCAAAGCACCCGGAGATAGATGTGCCGAATCTCCAAGTGATTAAGTTGATGCAGAGTTTCAAGTCAAAGGAATATGTGAGGGAGACATTTGCTTGGATGCACTATTACTGGTTCCTCACCAATGATGGCATTGAGTTCCTTAGGACTTACCTCAATCTCCCTTCAGAGATTGTCCCTGCCACTCTTAAGAAGCAGGCTAAGCCAGCTGGCAGACCCTTCGGTGGCCCACCCGGAGATCGCCCTAGGTAATGACCTTGATTCTGTTTTCTTATGTTTTGTTCCATATTATTTCAGTATGTGAATTTCTTGATGTATTTTTTTATTGTGATCAGAGGCCCACCACGCTTTGATGGAGAAAGGAGATTTGGTGGTGACCGTGATGGGTACCGTGGAGGTCCTCGAGGACCTGGCGGTGACTTTGGAGGTGAGAAGGGTGGAGCTCCGGCTGACTACAGACCTTCTTTTGGGGTAACTTTTCTGCACCTTATTTTCATGTTTTAATTTATATGCCATTATGTTTATTTTTGAAGTGGTAGAATTGTGTTCAAATAACTCCACTATTTGATTGTGTGGATTTTACATATGCATTTTATGTTAGTTACCATGGCTAGCTTTTCCTCTTATGTTAGTTATCATTACTTTGTGGCCTAGTCTTCATTCAAATTCTTCTGCCCTTATCTGTTTATCATGTTTATAAAAATTGCCTGTACTTGTCTTTTCTCTCATTTGATTTATGTTTTTTGGTACATTTAAGATGTCTTCTTTGGAACCTTATGTGTTGTTTAGACCATTGACACTATAAATTTTCTATTCACACTCTTACAAACCAATCCTCTGTTAAATATTGTATTTTATAAGTTTTTGATTGATCTATAAGGAGTGTTAATAGTTACTTGGTAGGTCCAATATCTTCACCCAAATTTGGTATGTATTATATTGGTGTTGGAGCTTTCAAACGATGCACAGCGTTTCCTTTTTGAGAGTTTTGACTGAACCAAGCTGAGTGGTACATTGGTGTAATCTATAGTTTTTTTTTCTTTAGGGACTCACATTGTAGTTTTTAGTTCTCTATTCTGTTTGGGGGTGACACCATATTTGGATTATTTGTGACATATTACTGTTGGGTATGTTGTGTGATATTGACATTGTCTTGATTGTCATAACTGTTTGCTTGAAGCTGGTTCTTTTGTGGAGTGGATTATTTTTATGGATATATGCTCTTGTTTTTGTTGTTGAAGATTTCCTGAATCAGTTTGTGTGCTTTAATATTGTACAGGGTCCTGGTGGAAGGTCTGGTTTTGGTCGTGGTGCAGGTGGTTATGGAGCACCCCCCAGCTCAAATGCTTAAATGTAATAATTTATGCTCCAGTTTTTGCAGTGTTAGTTATTCTCGCCGTCTTTGGAGTCGATAGTATTTCCCCCATCCCAAATGTTGTTTTTATCGAGGTCAAATATTTCACTTTAATATTCGGCTATTCTTGCAATGAAGATTTTGGATTGAGCGTTTTTTGGGTGTTAGATTACAATCTTGTTCTAATCAGATGATGGATTGTTCATGTTAGATATTTTAGTTACTTACCTTTGACCTAATACTATCGATGGGGTAAGGAGGAAATAACAAAGACTTTCTGGATGATTTCCTTTAATTATTAAAGGAACATTGACTTAAGAAGGGATGTGAAAGAATTTGTCAAAGTTGAAATTATTTTATCACAGTATTTTAATTCCATTTCGTAACTGGTGCCTTCCCATTCTTAGATTTTTATTGTCTTATTCCATTTCGTAACACTAATTGTGAACTGCGAAGAGAAGTTTGTTCTGAATCGGTGGAAAACCCCTAAAAGATAAAAGAAGCCTATGTTTAGAATTAACCATTCAGGCATGCAAAAAGCCAAGAACTAAAGAAACATGTTGTAATAATACTTTGTATGTTATTATACTATGGTGGTTTTCCATATATTTATGAATTCAATTGCCACTTGTAAGGGATACCTACCACTAAAAGATAATTTGACTAGTTAAAAACTTGGAGATTAGTCAATAAATTTGCAAATCCTCAGAGGACCATTTCAACCCTCTGCAATCCCTTGAAATTATGTTTTTTTGTATTGTCATTCGTAGTTTATGTGTTGTTGACCACACCTATTCTTTACGGAAGGCGTTCAAACCAAAAAATATAATTATAAATTATCCAGCTTATATTTGAATCAACTATGATTCATTGACATTAATACCGAAGTTTAACTACATATATATAAATATATCCTCAGATAATTGTGCTGTACACACTATGCAATCAAAGATGAAGTTAGAATAGAGATTTTTTATAATAAAGTATGCTCTCTACTTGAAGAATATATTGGAAATAAACATAGCAAGATTGAATGCATAGCTAAGCAACCGAATCATGAAGCTCCAAAGCTTTATGTAGCCACCTAGTAGTGGAGTTAGGAAAGGTGCTACAAATATATTATAAATTTTCATTATCCAATTTATTACTGCATGAGGACTTCTTAAGAACCCTACATGAAAACACATAATTGTAATGGATATTTTTGGATGATTAAAAATAAATGAAAAAAATCTAGCAATGTTGACTCACATTGGGTTGCTTTGGGAAAATCATCAAATAATGAAGTCATGGTCTTTAATAGAGTCTGAATTAGGGTAATCATATATTAGATGATTGTGCACAAGGAAAAAAGCAAATATTTAAAAGAAAATATTTTATCAACATCGTAATAAGAATCATAACATTGAAGAGTTAGTATGATTTATGGTGTTACCAGAACAATGCTTCCAGGTTTTATTGGTGATTCTATTAATACTTCTGCTCTCCTGAAATATAATGTTATAGTGAGTATTCATTTTACATAAGATTGTTAATAATGAAATTATTTTGTTACGTACCTAATGATTATATTATCTCCTTCTTTTGATAACTTGAAGAATGTGCAGCCTCTGGTGAATGGGATTTGTTCTTTTTTCCATTCTGCAATACCAGAAATATTTTCATGAAACTTGGATCATTTATTTCTTGGGAAATATTAAATAATGTGGAGAAAAGTAGTAAGATATGAATCTAGAAAATGAGTATGACCTAAGTGCCAGTTTGCTGCAGCAGTAAAATTTTCTCCCTCGCATATATGTCTAACTCTGAATTTCACATTCTGCCCCATGCTTGTAGAAAGCTGCTCTAAGAAATGCATCACTGCCTGCAATGTTTCTTTTAAACTATATAGTATAGTCTTACACCACTAGACGAAAGTTTTGTTGATATCGTGATTATACTAAGTTACGCATGTCAACATTATGTGAGTAGGAAGTGAAATATATCACTGTCTTATAGTTAGGTCATTTATTTTCGTGTAAAAACAAGTTTTAAATTTTGATTGGAATTATGTATAATTGTGGATATTTGTGGTAAAATTCTATCATGTTAGAATATGTGAGAGTTATGTTAGAATACGTGATTCAGTTAGAGTTAATTAATTAATAGTATAGTTAATGGATTAACGGTATTAATTGATTAACTCTTACACTGTTAATCTATTAATTACAGTATTAATCAATTAATTACAGTATTAATCAATTAACTCTGACAAAATCTCATATATTCTAACAAGTTACTATTTGTCACCACAATTTAAAAGAAGTGTGGCAAAAATACAAACCTTCTTTCCTTGGAATGGCTTGGTGAAGGCATAGTCATCAAAGTAAGCGTCATTAGATAAATATTTACTCAATTGTGTTAGTTTTTTCTCATTAATGCATGTGTAGAATTGATCAACTGTTTCTGCTGGAGAGAACAAATTTTCCCCAGATTTAGGGTCTCCCTTTGATGCTATGGCTGAAATTCTACTGTTATCCCATGATTTTTTTAGCACATTCTTTCTTGAACCAAAGCTACGTTGTTGTATTTGAATCTTGTCAAAGTGCAAGTTGCATGTTCTCTTGCTGGACAAGAACCTAAGAGACAACCTTTTTGTGATGTCTGAGTTTATTCCCTGGCATGAAGCTCTAGCTGGGAATTTGACTAGAGCCTCCATTTCTAAATTTTCTTACCAAAACATTTACCATGTATACAATTTATCACAACACACAAATATATTGCTTCATATGTGACTTAATAGAGGAAAAGAACAAAAAGCTTTCTCTAGTTTTAACCAAGGAATCAGTGCTTAGTTTGTATAGCTTCTGCATTTGCTTTATTGTTCTGCCTTGACTTAAAATCCAAGAATATTTGAGTTTTACATATACATGAATAGGAATCAAACCCAGGAACACTTGTTTAAGTGATTAAAAACTTCTTTTTACTAATATGTGCAAATCTGATTATATGGGATTAAGATGGACTCGGATCCTAGTAAAATTGGGTAAGCTGGTTTCTAAATTTCATGCACCTAAACATATTATTCCTACAAAACTATAACTTTTCCTACAACTTCAATGATGGGTAAATAATGTTGGAGAAACTAAGAAAAAGAGCATGTTGGACTTTTATTATTAATTATTTTTTCAACAAAACAATTTGTTGAATTTAATTGTTCAAATAACATTAATGCAAATATAATTTGAAACGCGAGTGGGTTCTTGGGCATTTACAACATACAGTGAATTCATTATCTATTTCGTTCATTAATTAAATTCTGAAGGTCACCTTTAGGTGTGGTTCTGATGCAACAAAATAGGAAACATAAGCAAAGTTCTACCTGTCATGTCCTGGTGTGTCTAACAAAAAATGAAGCAATCCTGTATAATCTACTTAATATAAAATTGGGTCAATAAAACACCACCCAGACAAAACAAGATATATATAGAGGCTTGTTCAACCTACATCAAGTAGAAATTGATATGAAGTTAGATAAAATGGAGTGGTATGAAACATTTTTATCATTTGTCAGAAGATTGTGCACGGTCGTCATGATTTAATAATGTGAAACATATTTCATGATCATGTGACGCCGCATTATATTATTTCAATATATTATATAATACAATGGGTTTTGCATAGAATATGTTCATACGAGAGATCCAATAAGTAGTGAACCAGCCATAATTGGCTCAATAGGGAGGCAGTGCGGCCATAACCACTTCACAAAGATACTGCCTTTAAAGGTCCAAGTTTACATGGACAACTAGTCTAGATATTCGATCTAAGAGTGAGTCCGGGAAGGAAGAAATATTTTTGGATGCATAAGAGTCGAATAAGCCCAATAGTAGGCCTCGAAAAGTGATAGGATGATTTGGACATAACTATACATTATAGATAAGGAGGATATGGAGTTAATATAATTTTTATCTAATTTTACTCTTTCTCTCTACATTATTTGTTCGCTAATAGATCTATTTTAGTTTAACGTTAACTTCGTATCTTAGGTATTGTCCGGTTTCCCCCATCTATATTAAAAAATGAAATATCAGTTGTTAAAAAGAGTTAACAAATAACAAGTTTTCATTAAAATGAATTTTCAATCTATTAAACAGACCATAGTATAGTATAATTTTGTTCCGCGTGCATGTTCTTTAGTAATACTTGTTTTAGTATTTAGCCAGCTAGATTTCTAAGTACTAACCTTCTCTGAAAACTAAAAAAATAGGAGCTGTTCCCTAAAACCCACTCAATGGTATATGGCATATGAAATATTAGCAACAAACTATTCCACCTAAGAAAAAAACAAATGGCTGAATCCCATTACCAGAAACCAACAACTAAGTGGACAAAACACAAGACAGCTTAGAAGATACCACGTATTCATCATTCACACTAGCAGAGGCTCAATACTGTCTCTCTAAACTTTAAGTTCTAAAAAAGCGATTCTTGGTTCTATCCTTGATATAATTTATCTTCTCTAGTTAGTAAAAGTATAACATGTATATTGTTTTATTTAGTTTTAAGAAATATTTTTATAAAAAATGATTAAATATAATATATGTCATGATTTTAATGGCTAAATAAGATAACATATCTCTTTATACAGATGTACTTTATTCTGATCAGAAATTCATGATTGAGAATCATATCTAAGACCTATAGGATGAAAAGATTATCTATGGGAAAAAAACCCTATGGTGATTCCATTGTTTTGTTTGTGATGACTAAAAATCAAACAAATGGATTTGAGCTACAACTTGTCTTGAAAGGAATCTTGCATATTCATACAAACTAGCTGGCATGCTCCCTAACACCCTATTCTACTTCCTTCAAATATTAAAATATGAAATCAATCTCCCATTGGCCTTATTCTCATATTCCAAAAATCCTACAACCCCATTCAGGGTTCTATATATAAACATATACACTAAGACCTTATGTTCATCTTCTCATCTTATCCTCATTTTCAAAAGTATATCAATAACATAATAATGAACAACAAAAGTGGTAATGTTCCAGCTGCTGAAGTTGCTAACAGGAACAGGTTCAGAGGCAAAAGGCCACTTCCAAAACGAGGCCAGATAAAATCAAAGATTGCAGCCAATGCTTTTAATTCCTTTGTTTATGTAATTTCAAGAGCCTCTTATTCATCTGGCTTAAATTTTCCAAGAAAAAACTAGTTGCTTCAAGGAATGCTAAATGATGTATACTGATATAGTCAATGTTTTGTATATTGCATCTACTTCATCTAGTTTTTAATATTCATTTATATATAACTTTCTATTCCATTTTATGTTTCCTGTACTATTAACTAGTGGGTAGTTAATTATACATTTGATTTTTATATACTAAGTAAGACTGATTATTGGACAAAAGTGTATTAAACTAAGCATTCAAATGTCAATATTAATCATTGAAAACAACACTTGGAACGAGGGTCAATGAATCTCATAACAAAAATTTAAACATTGTTTTGGCAGTATGTTATCACCAGTAAAAAAAGATAGAAAATGGAACTGTCAACATGCATGGTGAAAATGAGTTTATAAAATAATAGTTAAACCCTAATCAGGTTACATTACATGGGCCTCCTTAGCCCAACTCTGTCAGGCTCATACTTAAAATGATGAGGCCCATAAGAGGCCTGAAAAAACACCTGTTTTGATTCCTTTATCATGGATACAATGAAAATAATTCACATTAGTCCGGAGATGAAATATCTTTGCTAGTTAGTTTTTTTGAGAATAAAGGAGGAAAGAAGAAGGTTGAAAGACATGACTTTTAAGTCTTTTATTTCCTTTTTTCCTCTTCTAAAATCAAATTCGCAAACAAACTCTTAAAGATAAAAAGTAACTAACTAACTTAGTTGAAGGGAACATCTGCCCTTAGCAATAGATAGTATCCTCTAGACCTCTCGGAAATTATCTTTAATTTGTCCCACATGAGTGTGAGATGATACAAGGAATTGAAATTGACTTTGTGCTCTTTCCCTTTTGACCAAATATGTTGACTTCTTTTGTGGTTAACAAACTGTCGTATTATTAAGAAAAAGAACCGTAGCCGAGAAAAGCAAGACGTGTCGTTTCAAGTACAAGAGGAAGAGGGGGCAATAAAGGAAAATTGCAAAATAAGGTAACTATAGTTAATGTTATTAGTTAAGAAGTATGAATAAATATTTTTGTAAACATTACATAAATAAGAAAATTATATGAATTAATAAAGTTTAATGTTAAGTCTATGTAAAAATGTTACTGATGTATTCTTGTACGTAACTAAGAAATTAAAAGGATAAACATAGAAATTTGCACCATAATCTTGTTAAGTACCTGATTAGGTAATTAAGGACAAAAAAAAGAAATTAAAAACCCAAACGCGACTTACTAATTAGCATTCATTGCCGTATATGAGAAAGAGTTTGTATGTTTGCGTATGACTGTGACATTGGGAGCGATAGAAAGGATTTGTTTACCTACACACAAATTAAAAACACACACCAACGGGTACTGGTTCAAATATTACATGTTTGATTCACTTTAAGCAATATCTCTAGTTCAAATCTTGTGGATATAAAAAATACGTGTTGGTAGAGTTAATCTCACATACATGTAAATGTTCTCGGTTCAGATAAGATTACGTCCGGTGTAAGGATATGTGTGGGAAACCACAAAAATAAAAATAAAAAACAGAGAGGAAAAGGTTGTTACATGCCTGGTGTGGCTACAATGCAGCCATTAATTCGGTTGATTAGAATTGCTTATTTTGATCAATATGACTACCACCAAAATCCCACACTATTAGATTACAAATTCAGACGTTTCTCTAACTCTAATAATAACAAGTATCTATCAAATTTATTCTTTCACATAGTTACATATACCTTAAGGATAACAGTACAGCTAAGTGCTTAACCCAAAAAGAAATCATTATAAGTAAATTAAAAAGTAAGATGTTATATATATATACAATATTCAAATTTGATGTACAAATAAAATAACATGAGACTATACATGTAAGTTAGACCACACTTACATGATTCATGGCATCGATTTGGGTATGGAATGCCCAATTCTATGTCATTCATCAGTTTTGATGCTATTCTTAAAAGACGTTTTTATAAGGATTTGATAAGTAACATGGTATGATACTTAAGTTAAATGAATGAAATATATATAATTATAAATTAAACCCTTAAACAATGATACCGTGGGCCCTCATCAAAAGCCAATTGAAGGGATGTATAATTGATAAAACAGCATATTGAATCGAAAATATTTGATAAAAATAATAAATTGATAAATGTTGAATAATGAAAAAAACTTAAAAGTCCAAGCTTATAAATCATAATTGTTTCAATTAACATATAACTCAATCCAAATAAAATCACTAGCTTATTTATAATCAAAACTCAAAAGATGTTTAAACTTGCAAAATATATATGCACATTATCCTAGCTTATTTATATATGCATATTATCCTACAAATGGTCTTTGTTTCACATTTGTGTACTCTCCTTCTAAAGTTTTTACAACATCATCTATCATTTATTTATATTATTTTTATTTAAGAGTCAATAATAATTAATAAATCAATGATAGATAATTTATTGATAATATAAAATACAGATAACTATCAATTACCAATGATGTATATTAAATGGCCTTATGTTCTTTTAATTGATTACCAAAATAATATTTAAAACTACTTAACCTAAAATAAAATAGGACTGCATATTTATCCCTCTATATAAAATGTTAGTATCATATATATATATATATATATATATATATATATATATATATATATATATATATATATATATATATATATATATATATATATATATATATATATATATATATATATATATATATATATATATATA
>NC_032025.1:711111-869869 GCF_001865875.1 Lupinus angustifolius
TATATATATGTATGGATAGAGATACAAAACATGGAGTGTGCAAACGTGGCACCTTCGCATGTTTTCCCTTCCTCCCTCTGCAATACTGCAACTCTATCTCCATCTGTTTAGTAACATTGTTATTACAAAAAAATGAAAGATTCAGATAAAGTAACTTGGGATGAGAGCAGAAACCATACTCTCATTACTGCACATTCTAGAACCTCACCATTATCCTCACCAAAACTCATGCTATGCCTCATCCTCTTCGTTTCCCTCACCTACGCCATTTACATTCTCAACCTCGTTTCAACTTCCACCACCTGCAACTACGCCTCCTTCTCCAAACAACGCATTTCTACCTCTATTGCCATCGATAACTCCACCATCAGAGAAACACAAACGGATCTCCGTCACGTGGTGTTTGGAATCGCAGCCTCGTCCAAGCTTTGGGAGCAGAGAAAGAACTACATTAAGCTTTGGTACAAAGCGAAAGAAATGAGAGGAATAGTGTGGCTCGATGATCGTGTCAAAACTGATCGGAAAGAAGGGCTACCGGCGGTGAAAATCTCCACCGATACCTCCAATTTCGGTTACACCAATAAGCAAGGTCACCGTTCCGCTATTAGGATATCGCGGATCGTATCAGAAACGCTGCATTTAGGGTTAAAAGATGTGCGGTGGTTTGTAATGGGAGACGACGACACCGTTTTTGTGACGGAGAATTTGGTGAGGGTTTTAAGAAAATATGATCATAATCAGTTTTATTATATTGGAAGCCTTTCTGAGAGTCATTTGCAGAATATATTCTTCTCATATGGTATGGCATACGGTGGTGGCGGTTTCGCCATTAGTTATCCATTGGCCAAAGCTTTGAGTAAAATGCAGGATCGTTGTATTCATAGGTATCCTGGACTATATGGTTCTGATGATAGAATGCAAGCTTGTATGGCTGAACTCGGTGTTCCACTCACTAAGGAAATCGGTTTTCACCAAGTCAGTCACTCTCAAACTCACTCGCTCACTATTTATTTACTTTTTATCACTCCAATACTTCTAATCGTTCAATTGTCACTCATACCAAATACTAATATAATAATAATTACTGATAAAAAAATATATTTGTCAATGAGTCTGGGTGGGACATTACTGTAATTTTGCCTTTTTGAGGTTAGATTTCTTTGATTTTATAAGACTAAACTCATTCAACAATACTAAAAATTAATTTAAGTTTCTTTACGAAAATCACCTTTCAGAATTTAAAGTCATGTTTTCCTTCATGATGGAGGTTACTTTTGTGAGTAAGAACGTTTACCTAATAAAAAGCATGTTTAATTGTATTTTACATGAGGAAGGATCTTCTTGAGAGGCAAGTGTTACATATTAATACACAAAATGCAACATCTAATGATATTTTTACCTTTTTATTTACTATATAATTATATTTTTGTCATAGAAAATATGAATAAAAACAATGAATTGCCTCTTCATTAATGGAGAGGATCAATTGTTCATTTGACATAGGTCCGTATACGTTATGCTTTAATTATTAGCCAAATACAAGAGTTCAGTAAGCAGTTCACTATCTAAGTCACTTGTTAGTGAACTTGATGGGGTTGATAATGATATTTTTTATCTGAAAGTCTCTTCCTAACAAAACACACCCCTTTTGGGAGGGTTGGTGGTTCTTTATAAATTCACTTATGTTTCTAAAATTTGAGTTTTAATATCTTTAATGACATGAGTCCCATAAAGAGTGGCCTGTTAGATATTTTTATAGGAATATTCTCCTTCTATATCATTTTACTAATTTTTATATTCACAAGAAGATAATAAATGTCAGAAAGAGATATTTTATTTGTTAGTAATTAGTTTACAAATGACATGTATCAATTTCTTATATGTAGGAGAATTAGTAAAAGAATTTAGTAGAAAGATATAGTACAATTTTATATTTTGCCTTAAAACACTGTTGAGCAGGCCTGGCCAGGCAAGGCAAACTATAAATTACGATAAGGACTTGGGTTGCTTTCCCTAGGAGCTAGCAGAGACATTGCAGAACTGTCATATTTCTTGTTCAGGATTATCCAATTAAGGAGAATTAAATTTTATCTGTGGAAGTTATTTGTACAACTTATATAATTAATTAATATAAAAGCTAAAGTATTTTCATTTTTGAAACTGAAGGAGAGTTATTAAGTATTAACAACTGTGATTCTCTCCTTTCTTTATTATTTTTAATATACGATAATGCTAAAGAATATCATTGCCACTTATTTTAGATAATTTTTGTGTGTGTTATATTTAGATAATTTGTATTAAGAAATAACTGATAGGGAATAAGAATCACTGTCATAATTTTAAAAAGGTAATCAAGGTAAAAGTAGGGGATTAAATTTCCCCTAAAATTAGATTTGATGTTTCAACTACAAAAAAGTAGTGGATTAAATTTTCTAACTTTCCTAAATTATATTCATTAACCAGATCTTATTTTATTTGATGAAGAAAGAATATAGTTTTTTTGCACAATCGAAATGTGGTCCTGCATGCAATTCTGCACTGACATTCCTTCTTGTAACAGTATGATGTGTATGGGAACCTGTTGGGGCTTCTTGCAGCTCATCCAGTAACTCCATTAGTATCACTCCACCACCTTGATGTGGTTGAACCAATCTTCCCCAACGCAACTAGGCTTGAAGCTCTTCAACGCCTCACCATACCAATGAAACTTGACTCTGCATCACTCATTCAACAATCCATATGCTATGACAAAAATAAGACTTGGACCATTTCAGTTTCATGGGGTTTTGCTGTTCAGATATTCCGTGGAATATTTCCAGCACGTGAGATGGAAATGCCTTCAAGAACATTCTTGAATTGGTATAGAAGAGCTGATTATACTGCATATGCATTCAACACACGACCTGTTAGCAGAAACCCATGTCAGAAGCCTTTTGTGTTTTACTTGTCAAAGGCACACCTCAATTCTACAACGAAACAAACATTAACTGAATATCAAAGGCATCGTATTCCTCATCCAGAATGTCGTTGGAGGATGCCTGATCCTTCTCAAATTGACAAAGTTGAGGTTTATAAGAAGCCAGACCCACATCTATGGGATAGAGTAAGCATTCTTAATTATTTCGGGCCGAGATCCTCTCTAGTACTGAATACTTTTAAATACCAAGTTATGTTATGTTATAGTAATGAAACACTTTTTGTGTCTGTCTCTCTTTATATTCTATTCTAATATAAATCCATTCCTATAACTCTAGCCAATGGTATATTGTGTTGGCTTCAAATTTCATCTTTCAAAAACTTATTATTGCGGTTTCACTTGTTGAAAAATTGATGTGGAATTCTTTGCCTTTTTGCCCATATATTTTTTTGTAGGCTCCAAGGAGAAACTGCTGCAGAGTAATGCAATCAAACAAGAAAGGAACCATGGTCATTGATGTGGGAATATGCAGAGATGGTGAGTTCACCGAAACTTAATTGTGATTTGTGACTGATTAATATTAGGGAAGCAAATTCTTGTGGGCCACTTTCTTGTTTATTATATTATTAGATATTTTTTCTTTATTCATTAGATTTCAACATAAAATTAATTGTCCCTTTTCCCAGTTCTCACTCAAATGGGGTGGGATCTTGAAAGAAGGTACATTACATGTACAAAAAAATTGTAGCTTATTTGTATTTTTATTATTATATTTTTTGTTACAAATTTGTAGCTTAATTTAATCAAGTTGGATACTGGATAGTGGAGGGTCTCAATTTGTAATTTATTATTCCTTACTGGAAAGAATCTTCATAATTCAGATGCTTGCACAGCAAAAAAAGAAAAGTTTCACATGCGTGCTTAATTGGTATTCTGCTACTTAACATCATAATGAATTGGATTCCTCTCTGGAATATGTTTTTATTATTTTTTAAATTATCTAATTCAAAATAAATTAAAATCTGTATCTATACAAAAAAATCAGTCACTTATTATCACCTTTACTCAGTAATGGAGTGTCCAACTTTGTAATCCACTTATTAATCTTAACTAAACTTGTATTACAACTAAACATAAAACAAATACTGGGAAATATCTTTGTGCCACTTTCTTTACGTGTCTATTTTCTTGACATTGAAAGAAAAACAACTTAACGTAACTAAAAACTTCTATTATCAATAGGAACATGTAAGAAGTTCTATCGATTTTCTTAGGTACTTTTATAAGCTTGAGTTTAATTTGTTAAGAGTTTTTTAGTTTAAAACTGACAAAGAAAATTGGCCCAACTTCATAACGTTATGATGAATGTTTTTGCACTCTTTTTTACTGATATAGACCTTATTAAATTAGTAGAATAGGAGACTCTTAGAAACATTCACAAAGATTATTCACACATCTAACACAGCAGTGCAGTACTAAGGAGCTAATGAAGTTATTCTTAAAAGTCATTGTTATTCCCATTCTTTTCCTTTTAATTTGGGAACATCCTTAATTGTATTTTTTAATGTAATTTTAAAGGCTAAATTGTAACTTCAATTCAAATTAAAGGATATAAATATTATTCTTGTTTGATTTTTCAATATTTTTTAATAACTGTCATCTTCAATAATAGAAAGGAGTCCGACTCCCTTAAGTAGTGAATAACTTCAATGTCTAAGTGTGACATGGATTGATACAAAAAAACATTGTAATATAAAAATTTCAATTAAATTTATATTTTTTAGACCATTCCACACACTTTGGGAGAGGGTGATAACAAGTGATGCATAATTAATATAGAACAATCTTTTTCAAGAAAGGGAATGGTTTGGAATTGGTGCTTGCCATTTCTTGGTGGTCCTCATAACATTGATTATTTTAGTGTAATATTGATATATTGTAAAAATTTATACACGTTTGTAATATTTTTTATCATTCATATGTATTAATTTTTTGAAGAGTCAATGATAATTAAAAATGAATAATGAATAATAAACTTACAATATATAAAGCTCTTAAATTGTGAGTGTATACCTTTTTTCCTCCATTTTTTGGATGCATATAAAACTTTATTTTGAATTAGGAACCAAATGGACTTGAAAATTTGATGAAGGAAACGGATCAAAGGCTCAACAAAATAAATCCTATAAAACACACCAGATATCAGTCCAGCATCCAGATTTTTGGGCATACATTCAAAAAACCGAAGGCCTTAGCCCATGAGCATTTGCATCACCAAATGGACGAGTGATATCAAATTCCCATATATTTCTAAGTTGCACTTTCTCCCAAGCTTAACAATCCAAATTATCTATTTGAAATACTCAATAATATTATATTTTTATCGGTGTAATATACTTTATATCTTTTATCTAATATTGAAATTGTAATTTAGTCCATGGTCATTTTTTTGAATCCTAACCTTTAAAATTAATAATTGGCTTATTTTAATCCTTTAGTTCTTTTTAAATGTTTCATCTTGGTTCTTTATTTGTTTTAAAATTTTCAATTTGGGTATGAAGTTAATTGGTTTGAGCATGAATTTTTTGGTTAATTAAGGAGAGGAAGAAGGTGAAGATAATGAATTTCTTCTTTGAATAAACTACCTGGTAGTGTCTCTAACACTAAACTTATTGTAAAGGCATCTTTTTCATTGGACAAAAAGAAGTGACATAGATAAACCAATTATAAAAGTTGACATATCATAAAGCAAACCAATTCTTATCAGCACGAGACTTTGTCTTCATGACGGTGAATTAGGGACCACAACTACCAATTATCTTTGATTTTTGTTGTTGTTGTAATTCTTGTTCTTCTTAGCATCCAACCAAAATTGTACAGCCAAATACTATTGTCCTTTTGCAATATTCTTTTTTCTTTTCCTAATAAACTACAAATATCTTCAACTCTAATAAAAGAATTTTATTTGCCACTTGCCCTTTTAGCTCAGTGGCGAATGGGAGCCCCTATCTAGAATGGCACTCATATTCTCATACCAATATAGAGGAAATAGCTGGTAAAAATATATGATGATTAAGTAAAGGTTTAACTAAGTTCTTGGTCCAATGGTCCTATAGTTCTTTTATAGGGTATTTGTCACTTACCTTTACTTATTTGGGTTTAATTTTAGTCCTTAGAAACTATGAGGACCACCCTTCATGAAGAATTAAGGACCATTACCTTCATGAATAGAAACTATAAGGACTAGGTTCCAAATTAGTGAAACATATAGGGACAAGTACTTTAATGGTAGGGACTAAAGAAAAATAGAAGAACTTAATTAAACCCACATAGGGGGAATCATAGATGCTAAAATCATATTTAAAATCTTAAGTGAATAAAAACCGTATTTTTTTTTGTATTACCAAGAATATTCTTCACATTTTTTGGTAATGAACTAATCCATTTCAGGGTTCGTAGTTGTCATTCCCAACAAGTATCGCTCCCGGTAATCGAATCTTCAACCTTGGGCATCTAGTGGTGTCTTACACCACTAGACCAACGCATCGTTGGTTAATAATAAAAATTGTATAATCTAATTAAACTTGAGAATTCCAATTCCAAATAAATAAATAAAGAAGGCATGATCAATTAATACACATGCTGAAGTTATATATTAATCTAACCGAAAGTAGCTTTATGTACTAAAGCATTAATTATGTAGTATATATATTTTTGTGGGTAGCTACCTAAAAGTAAAAAACCTAATTTTCCTCACCATTTCAAGCCTCCATGATTAATAGATTCATGGTGTATTCCTATCCTGCCAAGTCATGTAGCAATTGTGCTCCCATCAAATTCCTATATTGAAGATTTTGTCCTTCACCATCAAGAAGTGAGTACTGAATTGTTTGACAATCTTCAATCTGGTCCCTTGTTGTGTATAGTAATGAACTCTGATGTGTTACTGAAGGGAACCCTAGGCTCACACCACTTTCACCATGTTGTTGTAACCCTAGAGTCAAAGACACAACACTAGCCCTAATGCCACCATTGAAACCATGGTTTGCATTCTGTTCATTGCTTGTTGTGTAAGGAACCATGCCAGAAGAAGAATGGTGGTGGTTGTAAGATGAAAAATCAAGTTCCATTGACCCGAATGTGTCGGTGGTGGAATTAGGCTCAATTAATCTGACATGGTCATGAGGATTCATATTGTGGTTGTGGTGAAGGGTTTTAGTGTTGTTCTTTGTTGGATTGTTTCTGTTATTATCTGTGTTATGGTTATTGATGATGGAAGAAGCACACACTGAGTCCATTTGAAGAATTGGTTTTTGATCCTCAAGCAGTGATGAAGAAGGTAATTGGTTTTGAACATTATTTGGATTAATATTATCTTCCATATCAGGATCATCATTACCACCTGAGGAATTAAGCATATTATTTTCATGCTCCTTCACTTCCTCTATGTACATTTCCTCCACCATTGGCTTCCATAACCTCACCCTTGCATTAATAAACCAATTTGATACCTGCTTTGAAACATATGTGTCACCTAACCAGGATTTCAAATATCTAATGATTACAATATAATAAGGAAAATGATTCTCATAAATAATTTATAGACATATGATCTATAAGCTTTTCATAAAATTATTAAAAAAATAAGTGAGAGAAAAGTTTAATACCCTTTGAATAAGAACACTACCTACCATAATACTATATATATAATATATGTGACTTGGTCCTAAAATGCAATGATTATTAGTTTTATATATAGTATTGAATTAAATAGGATTTATGAGTAAATTATGAATTTAAAGACACCCCATATTTGATTATATAAAATAATTGATACGAAATTAATAGTATGATGAGTTAAGAAAAATATGGATATACCTGACTTCTAGAGAGACCAGTTTGACGTGCTAAAATATGTTTATCAACATCACTTGGGTACCTGTAAAAGTTTTCACACAAATTAATGAAGAATCTAACTTTTAATGGTAAGTAGTATAGCAATTAATGTTGAAAGATATTAAGGGTTCATAGTGGTGATGGTCCTAGGAATGAGAAGTAACTAGTAATAGAGAAAGAACCAAAATTATAATAGAGGATAACATACATTATCTACATTGCAAACGCTAAGAATATGACAAAATAACAACAAATGGGAATCTGAATGGTGATGCACTGAAACTACCAACATGTAACATATAGTGTTTTGCAAGAATAAGATAATTGAGATTCTACACGTGAGATCATCTCTTGTTGCTCTCTTTTTATATTTTAGAGACAACATTGATTCTTTCACAAAATCTACTTTGTAAGTTACTGACATTGGGACTTCAATCTAGCTATCCAGTAATAACAAGATAATGAAGAAGTAAAAAGATAAGAGGTAAAAAGATTGATGGTGGCATTTACGGATGGAGAAAATGCTCAAAAAGCCAAGCCCTTAGAACAGAAACAGATCTTTCAGGAAGGCCACGTTGGGGTCTCCATGGATGAGTTTCCATCATAGTCATTTGCTGAAAGGCCCTTTGTTGTCTTAGTGCTTGGTCAATAACTTTGAGCCTTGGTGTTTCACCCCTTGTTGTGCCTGGTGCTATTGGATCCTTCTCTCCCATGCTTTTCCTTGTTGCTTCTATCTGCCCCAAAATCCCATCCTTCAAACACCTGAAAGAGTTCTATTATTTTACATCAATACATAATATATTTATCTCATGCATATAACAAAATGAAAAGTATACAAATGATTTGTACTACATGGGATAGAGGGAGTGTATCTTTTGATATGCACAAAATATTATCCCACCTGAAATGTCTTGACATGGCTTTCAAAGCCAAAGCTGAATACACTGTGGCTGCACCATTCCCTGCTACTGCTTCAAAAGAGGATACCACTGACTTCATCTGATTACGGTAGTGCTTGTATCTTCTATCAACCTTGGCAACAAAAAAGAAAAGAATCACATAATAGTTAATATGTAAATTTTCACCTCCTATGTCTCAGCGTTTTAATTAAGTAGGGATCAGTAATTATAATTGAGATTGCAAATTTGCAATGTTATGATTTTGATAGTTGTGTAATTTCCATAACAACATCTTAACCACAATTATGCATGATACAATTATTATATTCTGGCCCAATTTAAAACCTTGAAGCAACTATAAAATAAGTAAAATCTAAACATGAATATACATGTTTATATTTAAAAGATCAAAGTAGATACAAAATGAAACCATGTTGGCAAGAAAAAGAAAATGAGTGGATATGAATATAGATGCAGATCCGTGTCTGTTATGGTAAAAGGGTATCAATATTCACGAGTGAGCATTAATGAAGAGGCCCGCACTAGCTGCATAATTAGTTCAAGAACTAAAAGGAAGACCCCAATCCCATTAACCACACCAAACCACCCAAAAGATAAGGACTTGGATAGATACTAATTCACATGGAGTAAAGGCATGGGATTTTTACTTGCACCTTTTTCCTTATTTTGTGGGGAACGATCGATAAAGATACTTCCTTGCAAAGTACATAATCGAGAAAAATACATTGTTAAATGAAGCCAGATATATATACATACCTCTTCAAGCATCGACAGAAGCTTTGTCTTTCTCTTCTGCAACTCTATAAACTCCAAAGAGGTAAGAGTAGGCTTCTTTGAGGAACCAATACCGTTGTTGCTATCATCTTCCCACTGCTTGTTCTTGTTGAACTTTTGCTTTATAACCATCTCATTTTGCTTTGTTCCCAAACTACAAAACTCATTTAGAAGCTCCTGTGCAGGTACCAAGTACTTTGAGTCCTTGATGAAAAAATGACCTTCATAAACACTTGCAGCTTTAGCACCCAAGTATGCATCTTGCAAAATCTGCTGTTGTTGGTGCTGTTGAACATTATGTGATTTTCCAAAGAACCCCAAACCAGGTTGTGGCTGATGATGATGTTGGGTAGTTTGTCTCAGCTCAAAAGATTGTAAGCCAATACTTGAAGGGTTAGTTGAACTAAGAGAGAGTGAGAGACCTTGACTTGGCCTTTCATTTCCTTCACAAGGGAACACACACCTTAAAGAAGAATCATCAACCATCAACCTATTCTCTTGCCATGGAGCTGAATCTGCATGAGTAGTACTTCCAATAATTAGATTCTCGTTGCTTGTTGTTTCAGAAATCCCTGTTGTAAAATCTGGTTTATGATTATTATTATTATTATTATATTCATAGAAACTGGTACACGACTCATTCATGGTCTTGTTGGAAGTAGATGGTCCAGGTTTTGAGAAGAAATTGTTACTTTTATTCCACATGGTGCGGTCACACTCTTCTTGTTGCTGATGATGATCAAGCTGATTCTTGTGAAACCCTATCATCTCCATGTTTGAGGTTAGGTTGAACATGTCTGGGTCAGAGACAAAGCCTTGGATCTGGTTCACTAAATGATGGGTTGGTGGCACATGATCACTGTATGAGAATCCAGCTGAAGATGATGACACCATGTCCCTTGATGTCTCTTCACACACTTGTTTAGCCATCAAATAAACTTGTTTCTTTTCAGTTACACTTCTTCTTTTTGGTTTCTTATGTTGGAAGGTGGAACATAGCTACCATAGAATCCAGAAAATGACCACTAAAACAGATTTGAAAAGCATCAAAGAGAGATCAATTCCAAATTCTCTATATATAGGTGAGAAAGTAGAAAAAGAAAGGAAGGAAAATGAACAATTTTTATAAGCTATATGATGTATACTTATATTTAATTACTTTGCTTGTTTAATTATGTGAAAAGTGATTAAATCATAACTTAAACATGATCTTACCTTAATGGTAGAGTAGGAATAGGAGATAGATATCAAAGTGGAAGAGGGTGATGGTAAATTGAAGAGGAAGAATCAGTAGGAGATGTTTATCTTTCTTTCTGAAACTTGTTCTTTTAATAAGGCAACAAAGAGAGGTAGAATGAAACACCAAGCTAGGAAGAAAGATGAGATATACTTCTTCAGAAATAGAAGATCAGATAAGTGCGATGATGACCTTCATGCCATGAATCATCATCATTTCTGATATCTTATGTGCCTGCTTTTCTCTCTCTCTCTTTCTTCCACAAATGGGTCAATGCACCAAGAATATATAAATAAAACCAAAATAGGTTCCTATACCAAAAATAAAGAATATATAAAGGAAATTCCCTCAATTATTTCTGACCCCCAATTATAAATTATTGAAAAAAATGCAAACAATCATTAAAATTAATATTATTATATGATAAAATAATATATTGTTTAAATACTTGAATAAATAAATATGCAATATTATCATATATGAGATATATAGTATAGAAGGAAAAAAATAACTGATCTTCTCTACTAACAAATATGAAGGACCTGGAGCAACAGAAAGTAATGATGGCCCTTTGCCTGGTACATATACTACAGGTCGCTACAAGATTTGCTCTCATTTACTAAAATGTTAATTTCTTAACAAACAATGCTCTTAGCACCCAAAACCAAAATAAAATGAATAAGATCATACATAGTGAGGACTAACATGAAAATAGGGGTAAGTATGAATTAAGACTTGTCCTTTATCACACTCTAAATATTAGCTGGGTCATTTTATAAATATAGACTAAGCTCTAAGCTCAAAGTTAACCTAGAACTCAAATGTCCATTGTATTAGTCTTTGAACCCAAACTTACACGACTTAAATATAATGTATAACATTGTAGATCAAGTCTTTGCAATATTTTACTTATAAATATTTTATTTTGATATATGTGTATATTGTTAATCATGTATATCATAAAAAAACTAGAGAATTAATAATATTTTTTAAAAGAGATATCATTAGTGTGTACACAATTGAATAGATACCATGAAATGGGTTGAGTTTTGTTTGTCCCATATCTAACCCTAAATATTGTTCAGGTCTAATTTTTGAATATGATCATAGACTTAATCCTATTCGAATCCGGTAGTAATCAAGTCAAACTAGATGAAAGAGTAAGGTCGAGTCATATTCACCTTTACATCGGAATTGAATTTAATATATTAGTAAAAAATGGTGAAGAAATTGAAAAGGGATCTTTGTGGGGAAACAAATCCCGAGATTGAAGACATCCTAAGTAGAGTCTTTTCCAGGCTTTTTCAGATTGGTTTCAGCTATAGAACTCTGTTTAGGTTGAGTTGGTGGGCCATTATGCCTCACTTATTTTATTTTTCAAAGACTTGCAGGGTTTTGGTTTTCTGTTCTGTTCTGAAATCTGTAGTCTGTTCTGTTTGTTACAGATCAAAAAGAGTGAGAAGGAATAGATGCACCTGGGTTTGTGTAAAATGTTCCTATAATAAGAGACTGAACATGAGATGAGATATTCAAGATGTGGCGGTCCAATATTTTCATATTAATTGGTTTAATAAAGTACCTATCCTCTCTCCACTTTGCATGGGACCGCATCTTTTCCTTTTATTTATTCATCTTCCAAAACATGTTTCTTTCACGCGCATTTGCATTTCCTAACACACAATCTAAATGTAATTAACCATTTAAGCAAGTACCATAAACTCTTACCAAGGACATGGTGAATCAATTGTATGCTATGTACATTTATGTTTTGTTATTGAGCTTTATATGTCAATGGTTATTAACGATTTGGAATTTTGTGATTGAAAATCATAATCTCCATAATAGGTAATTTTCAAACAAAACTTGTCCCAAGCATGCTTTACATCATGTCCATAATCCCTTTCACGTGCTGAAAAAAACAAATTACTCGGTTTCATTTTCATTTCTATCATTACATTGAATATTTCTACAATTTAGTGAAATATATAAATTATTCATCCATTTTTTCCTACTTACATAAATCATTCATAATTTATATACATGGATTATACTTATCATTCTTGTTGGGATACCATATACTCATTACCCTTGCAAAAGAGATAAACATAATATTTTAAACAAGAAAATGAGTAATGCGTGTAATTTCAAGTTAAACTTCAAGGAATGTGAGTGTAATTATCCTTAATTAATTATACATTTTATATCGAATAAGTTGAACATTTGTAAATTTTCGTATAGAATTTGAAATTAAGTTTCTCTTTTGTATATTTAAGCAACATCTCCTTATAATTATTGATGTACTTTGTAATGAACCAAAATGAGTTAGTTACACAATTTACTATGTTTTTACTTTCCTTTTATCTAACAAATGGTGACATGAGACACATATTACGTTATTAAGTATGACAATTGTCATTTCTTACAACTTAATGGAAAAACTAAAATCCAATTTTTATTGAACCAAACAATAAGTTCACTATCACTTCATTACTTACTTAAACATTTTCAAAACGTATTAATCCTACTAAATAATAAATATTTGAGTAATAATATAAGTTTAAATGTTTTATTGTTTTTTAGTGATACATTTTAACAAAACAATATACAATTCCAACATATTTACAACATTCTGAATAATTAAGTGTTTGGAGATAAAATAAAATACATTAATATTGACTTTGAGTTTGTGAGTATTTAGGAATTGTCACTTATTTTACAAACAATAAATGATGCAACTTTGTTTATCTTGCACAAGATTTCCAGTACACTATGGATCTATGTCCAGATATTATAATAGGAATCAATATCATTTCATTCAATAATTTTAAGGAGATATTACTTACATATATAAAACAAAATAGAAAAGTAATTTCATAATCAAATAAATAAACAATTTGTTCTAACTAATATATAATTAATTAAGAGGAAGTTAATCAGTAGAGATTAATTTAATTACACTAACCACTGTACTAAAACTCCAGAAGAGTAATTTACTCTTACGAAAAATAAAGCTAATGAAAGAAGATTCCCCCTCAAGTTCCACACACGAAAAAAAGCTGAACGAGTGATTGAATGACACGCGCGAGGGATGAGAGTGGAAGATGGGAATTAGGAAGCACGGGTTGAAATAATGGTATGTTGAAACTTAAAAAGCAAGTGGTCCAGTGGTGACTACTGACCTTACTCCGCCGCTTGCCAAAAATTACACCTCTCATTTCCCCACAATCACCTCTCTCCTTTCTCGGTTATTCTCCATTGATGTAGAAGTAAGTGCTTTCAAAAAATAAAAATAAACTTTTTTTATTTTTATCTTTTTATTTATAATAAAATTATATTTTTGTTATTAAAAATAAATTGAGAAACATTGTATTTATCTTTTATTAATGAAGAAGTTGTTCTTACATTAAGCACACTCTCTGCATCCTCATTGCTTCCCGTTAACCATCACCACCCTTAACTTCTTTTCTTATCATCACTCCCCCTTTTATAAAATATTTTTTTTATAAAAAACGAAAGTAAAATCCGATTTATTATTAGGAAAAAATATATTTAAACTTCATTTTACTAATGTATGAGACACCACACATAGTTGCTGATAAAAATCTCTTACATGGTCAATCAATCGGGAAACAGATGAATGAGAAAAGATGGAGCGTGGTTTGTATAGCAACTTTATTGATCTTGTTTACAAAAAATATGACATAAAGGAGTAAGAGTAGTTATCAAATTTCAAAGACCAAGAAGAAGGTGTAGGATGCAAGAGAGGGGTCAATTAAGGAGTCCAGAAATGGCGGGGGATTGTAATTGTGTAAGAGTGAGGCTATGCATTTGTGAGAGAGAGTTCATTAACATCACCCACACTTTTGAACAGGTTTGAAAATTGTAACTACATCAACTCAACCAGACTACTACTACTACTCTAGGGTTAGGGTGGTCCATTATCTTCATATTTCTTTTTCTTTTTTACACTGTTGGACACTATTCATATATTTGTGCTATTAGTGCTTAGGACCACCCTAATTCTATGCTACCATTATTGTTACGTTCAACTAGGGTGCATGCCCATCTTTATGGCGCACTCCAAAAACGCTACTCCACTATATTATATTGTAATATCGAAGTTAACTCTAAAAACATGTGTGTACATACTATTTTCTCAACCATTTTTTGGGCCACATGCCCCCACTAGGACCAAACTGTGTCCATCAATAGATGTCCATTGTCGTTGATAATCCCAAGTGAGTCGTTCGGAATATTCATAATAAGGTAGGGATCTACATATTCTATAAGTAAGTTAAAAAATTTAATACACATATCTTAATCATTCATTCTACAAAAATATAATAATTTATAAAGTCCGTAATATACTAAGATTAGTTCTTTTAATGAAGTTTTTAATATGAGCCTCAAACTCAAATACTATTTAAGAGAAAATAAACATTAATGTTAACAGTTACGACAATATTTAAATTACAAGATCAGCCCTTGCCATGAAAAAGTTAGCATATTTAAATTGTACATACATTTATAATTCAATAGCATTGTTACAGTTATATGAACATGGTAGCGACCAATTGTCCCTGTCCACTTGGTTATTCGTTTTCTAAATATGTAATGGCTGTTGATTGCACCTAAACAATACCCTTCCTTAATAATTAACTATATTGGAATTGTAGTTATAAATATTCTTGTAATTAATAACTGTTATTTTTACCTTCAGTATGAAATTACATCATGGTTTCGAGGAACCGGAATCACATGTCCCTACCCATTAAAAATTGACACATAAGTAAATAGAATTTTTTTAAAACAAAATGATACATTTTTATATTACTTGTTCATAGTTGATTGGACTGTGACAAGGTTTAAGTATAGGGTGTGAGACAGAGGATCTCCATCCGATTTATAGTACATATTTTCATCTTCCCCGATGAAGCAAAACACTCACATTTCTAACATGACTAAGATATATTCAGTTTTCCATTTTGATCACCCACGATTTCTCTCTTGTATGGGAAATATTAGCAATACTTTGGTATCAGTTTGTGTGCTTAGTTTGATTATTTAATGTATTGACCTTAAACAAAATAGTTTTTTCCTTCAAACCTTAACTTTCAAAATGAAGCACAACATTCCCATTTCCAATTGATGGATATATACAATAGATGCTATTTAATTAAGTAAACAAATCCTACCATAGTCTCATCAAAATACAGTTTCTAAATTCGTTTTTCGGCACATATATATCAAATTGTAAAAAAGAAGGGACTTAAGCAAAAAAACCTAAATAAACGATTCGAAATATACATCAGGCCAATAATTGTATATATCCATTGTTTTCATAATTGTTTTCTGGGAACGGGTTCAATATATATTTGATTGTATGTAAGTGACTAAGATAGTTAGTATAGTTCAGAATCGAACCAAACATAAGTAATTCAGTTCTATTTAGAGTCTCATTTGCTTCATAAATCGAACCGAACTGAACATGAGTAAGTAAGTTCTTTGGGTAGGCCTTTCTATTTTCATATTCTTCCATAGTGAATACAAGCCTAAGCATGCTGATCATCCAGATTTGGTTGATCCAGCTTCCGAAGTTATTTGGATAATCACTATCCATGTTCATGGCCCAAAAGGAAAGTCAGTTTACCAAGAAGATTATGCAGGTTCCACACACAAAAATAGAGTAAAGGTCAATTTTTTAATTGCTTTTCCTAACATATAAATGTCACCAAAAATCTGCAAGTTCTTTTTAAGATTGAGTGAAGAAGAATAAAAACATTATGGAGATGCGGGGTATCGATCCCCGTACCTCTCGCATGCTAAGCGAGCGCTCTACCATCTGAGCTACATCCCCAACACATTCGTCTATTACAACCAAATCTAAATGATGTTATTAACCACTTTGTTCTCGTCACTCTTTTGGAGAAATCTGAAACATAAATTAGTGTTAAACATAAATACTAAATAGAAAAATTGGGGTCATAAATTAAGGTCAGAAAGAATCCAATTTTAGCTAGAAGGAATAATTAATTTCCTCAATTAGTAATTTGGGCTCAAAACTTGTGATTAAAAGAATCCATTCCTTAAATCAATCCCTAATCTTTTTATTTGAACAAAATAAAGTTTCCTATTTAACTTTTAAACATTGTGCTGTCCAAAAAGAGGACTTGGCGTCCCAAGAATCAGAAATCAAAATTTTGGTATATAAGAATCCATTAAAAACTTATCTTCACGAATAACCAAAAACCTGGTCATTTCTAAAAATAGTAGCCCCACAAAAAATATTTGAGTCCAATTAAATATTTTCTGTATCATATACATATACATATACTTATAAAATGTGTAGCTTAAAATTGAAGCGTGCATGGTCCAATAAATCCTACAATGTTATATGTCTCAAACTTTGTTAAAATTAAAAAGCAAAGAATAAAGGTACAAGAATAAACACCCCACAACATTAGAGAAGCAAATTATATTCCAAAAAAGTGGCAGCAAAGGTCACATTCCTACAGCTAAACTTACACTCAAGCTATTCCTATGTATCACACACCCATTCAATAGTATATTCAATCACATTCAATGTTCAACTTAACTTCATTTGCAAGAAAACACTTTCCAGTATACTAAGCACCATGATTAACCATCCAATAAGTTGAACCATTATCTTAATTTGCCATCAGATGTTGATCTTGTAAAATGTAACATGTTTTAGGGACCTATAATTGAAGCCAAACCTATCTTCACAACAAATCTATCACCTTGGAAGTCTTGTCCAAGAGTTTATGGTCATTGGTCAGAAACTCACTGCAAAAGAAGATAATATCAATGTTAGGATATTTACTCGGAAATAAACAGTGTTATGTTCTTCCCAAAAATTATGAAGGCATTGATTCCAAAACATTTCAACCAATTGACTTTGTAGGTAAGCTACCGGGTTTTGACTGAACATTTAAACAATGACCATCATAGAGGAATGAGGAACAAATAATCCCATATGAGGAAGTTAAAAGAAGACACACACCAGTAAACCTGCTGTCAATTCCTGCATCCCAGAGATATCAGCTTTCAAGGGTTTTCAATTGTTGCAGTTGTAATTCGTAATTGCTGAGCCCGTTCTTGCTCTTTATTCCGCTTCCAGAAAGCCCTTCTCCACCAAACTTCAAACCCTCTTTGTATATTTGGGCAATCTTCGCCAGAATTCAAGAAACGGTTAAACCAGCCAAGCAAAATTTCCTGTTGCCAGGAAAGTGGCAGGGTGAGAATTGTGTTACTGAGACCATCCTCGATTAAGTGCCTGTCAAGGCCTTTGGTTGCCCTCTTCATCCAACCAAAGTCGTCATAAAAAGGTACCAACCATGTTTTCAGAAGTAAGCACCGGACATCTTTAGAAGCTAATAGTTGTCCCTTACCAATCCCAACAAACAACCTAGCTGTAACTCTGCTAACCTCAAACCTGTGAATAGCCAGCACTTTAGAATGAGCTTCAGATAATTCTGATTGAGATGCCCATGTTTTCAGGAAATCCTCACCAACCTGCCTATCAATCAAAATATCCAAAATCCAATGCAAATTATCTGCCTGCCGTGCAATTTGATTAACATCCTGCAAGTCTGAAGCTGCAGCCCGCAGGAAGTGATGGCGAAGCAACTGCAGACAATCATCACATGCCGAGTATAATGACTCCTTCCGAAGATCATTGTGAGATGAGTTTTCGTGAAGCATCTTGGACACCAATCCTTTCATCTCACGCCTGGCCTTCTCGTCTTTGCCTTCAAGAACTACATGAATAAGTTTGACAAGAACTTCCTCATTGTCATTTACCTCTTCATTTGCATTTCGAACTTCAATTGAAACTCTCTTCAAAACATCTCCAGCTCCCACAGCTTCAAGGCGGAGCTCAGAAAGGAGTGAGGCCACCTTCTCTTCTTCATCCTCTGCCCATGGGGCTGCTTCCAAGTATTCCAAACAAGATAAAACCCCAGCATCAAATCCAATTGCCGATGAAACCTAATTACACCAAAATCCATGAAAATCAAGCAAACTTGTAAATAAAAACAGTAGTGACATCCCGAGTATGCATGGGCAGAACCGGATGGAAGAGTATGTTCTGTTCTATTATGTCTTCTTTGGTTCCACCATCATACCTATTTCAAAACAGCTACTATTTAATCTTGTATCCTATCACGTTCTATTTATGAAGTACACCAAACATAGAACCTACTCCAACACATTATCAAACACTAACTACAAGTTTGTTTCTTTTTTTACACACAAACAGTTGAACCAAAATTGGAAGTTTATTTAAGTGCCTACCTAAACAGGAGCATTGAAAATTTGAATAGTACGTGGATAAAACAGAATTTATTAGTACGTTTTATTCTGTTGTATATGGTACCACCTCTTTCAGTAAAAAAAAACAAAACATTATACATTTTAATCTCTCCGGTCATGTTATGTTCTAATTAATAAAGTACACTAGACATACTAAAATTATGAATGAGTTTATGACATGCCTAACAAACACTACATACAAACTCGTTTCTTGTTACCCAGAAACATTTGAAATCCAAAATTAAAACTTTAATCTAATTGATGAAACAAGAGAAAATATAAACACTAAACCATAAACAACAAAGAACAAAACAATGCAAAAAAAAAAAAGAACTTTATTACCTTCAAGATTCCAAGAACTGTAGAAACATCCTCTCTCATAAGCATCTTCCTAAGATCCTTACAATACATCAATCTCAAGGCCTGAATGTAAACCTCGACATCATCACAATCAGCAATCTCAACAATGTACGGCAACGAAGACGAACACTGTTGCTTCGCCCAGCGATCAGAGAGCTTAACAGAGAAGAATCTACTATTCGCAACAAGAATGTGACGATGCACATTCATAGATACACTGATCCCATCTTCTGAAGAAAGCGTGAGCTTAATATCACTAGAAGAAGGATCATTGAACTGGTTACCGGGACTCCGTGAGTTTAAGATGTCGTAGATTCGGTGCACGGCGAGGGTTTGAACATCATGGGTCTGGGCTTTGGGGTTAGGTTCGGGCTCAGTAGACATCATCTGAAAAAGGGTTGGGCTAGATCGGGCTTTATCGATCGACGGTGGAGGTGGTGACATTGGGTTTAAGAGGCCCGCGGTGAGTGCTGAGTTAAATTTAGTGAAGGTTGATGAGGATGGTGAAGAAGGGCATAAAGGGGAATCTATAATATTACTACTACGGTGGTGTGAGTGGTTGTTGGAGCGGCGTTTGGGCTTGGTGGTGGGTTGTGTTTGTTGTTCTTGTTCTTGTTCTTCGACAAGTTTGAGGAAAGTTGTTGTTGTTGTTGTAGTAGTTGTGGTTGCCATTGTAAGAAAGTGTTGTTGAAATTGGGTAATGTAATGTTTATAGTATTTGGGTATTGGTTTGTCGTTTAGCTCACGGCGTTGGAGTCACGGTTATCTACGGAGACAGAGTGTCGGAGGATTAATAAATGGCGGTGCAACCCAGATTATATATAAACACAAACACATATGGAAACAGTAAATACAAAATGAGTCACCAACCACGTTAACATGACATGTATACATCAAAATCAAAGGAGGGAAAGGGCATAAAGATTATAACAATCTTATATTTTCCTACTAATTCTTGTGCTCATAAAAATGTAATAATATAATATATGTTACTCGTACATATATGTCACTTTATTCAATATGATGATTCAATAGAATGATATATCATTTTCTATCATTTTAATCAACGTAATAATATAATTAAAGAACACTTATAATTAACATTAAAGATGGTGTTAATGTAGAGACAGATAACACATAAAAAATAACATACAATGATATTTTTATCTTTTTATTTATCATCAAATCATATTTTTCATTAAAAATATGAGTAAAAACAATCATTTGACTTTTCATTAATGAAGAGGATCTTTGTTCATGACAATTGAAAACCCGAAACATATAATGAAAAAATGATTCAATTTTATTATAAAAAAATATATTTCTTGTGATTTAAGGGAGTAAAAAAATAATAACTAGTTTGGCATTGGGAGAGTCCAGTCATATTTGTTGGATTGGTCATTGCATGGTGCTTCAGCTGCACTTACTTCATTCAAACTCATTTTACACGGCTTGCAGTTAGGCTTGTAGGCCATGAACCATTCATTAAGCTATTCTCAGATCCAATGATTTTTTTCCTTCTTTTCTTTTCGTAAAAGCAATGCACAAACAAGTTATTATTTTTCATCATTAAATATTTTCACGTCCTAATTATGGAAATCATTTTGGGGTGCAAGTGGAAATTATTTATTTATGTCAACGGCTAAGTGGAAATTATTTTTCCTGAAGTGGAAATGTCATATCTTTATATCTTATTTTCATTCTCTCTGTAAGTGTAAGGTAAGCAAGTGATATTTATTTATGTCAACTGCTAAGAGATTACTTGTCCCAATTTTTTTAATCTTCTCTTGTCTCTATTTAATTAAATTACACCAATTAATATAATTATATTTTTTAGAATGATATATTGTAATTGGTTAAGGACATCATTGGAACAAAAAGTTAGACGGGTAATTTCCTTTGGAATTTTTAAACACTTTTCTTTCATTCTCAAATCTTCATATATTAAGGGTCTAGGCCCACGTATTTAATATTATTGGGCCGACAGTTCAATTAGCACCACGTCATTCGCATGTCTGCACTACGGTCAAAGTACGTCATTGGTTAATTATTTCAGAAAAAAATAGTAAAAAGTCTATGCTGAACGGAACGTATCGACTTTCAAAAAATACTATTTTCAAAATAAAATTAATCTGACACAGCATTGAACAATAAAATTTTCACTTACAAAAACAAATACTTTTTTTTTACTTTTCACATAAGAACAATAATTACTTGTTCCTCCCATATATTATAGTTAATTACTTTGTTCCTTAATTTCCTATAAACGTACACAAAGCGAAGCCCTATTGCTATTCAGGCACTGGCCCATTGGGTGCAAAAGCGAAAGCCAGATGTGTTGAAACCAAGTGATTGTTTCTTATCATGTTTTCAATGGTAAAAATAAAATTACTGATAAATAAAATAATAAAAATATCATTACATTTTGTTTTTATTTATTATTGTACGACATTAATCTCTCAAATAATAGAGGATCATTACTCGATATTTATACAATCTGCTAATTAAATCAATAAGCTTCATAAATGTGAAGTCATTTTAAGATATTTGCATGTAATATATGAATAACTTAAATCCCCTTTAAAGTTATTATCAAAATATATATTCAAATAAATGACATCTATAAGGCATATTCTTAATTGAATTAATGAGTACTAATAAAACACTGGCACTAAATATTATAAATTATACTTGTCAAATTTAGATTAGTGAAAGTAATAATTGTTAATGGAGAATAACTACTGACCTCTGAAAACAATTAGTTAGAGAATAATCTGGTGAGTTCCAAAGACTACTATGCAAACAATTTAACTCGGTGCAAAAAAAAAAACAGGAGACATCTCACATACTTATGACCTACTTTTCTGATTTGTTTGCTAATATGAAGACACACACGTCATATCAGTCATATTTAGAGATAAGTATATTTATGTTTTTTGATATTATTATTTACTAGCGTGTTGACAGGCACGTGCCTGTCAACCCGCTTTCCTATTGTTTATAAGGTATAATTTATATGCTATAAATATCAAATATAATAATTTATATGCAACAATTTCTTTAAATGTGGTAGTTTTTGAAAAAATAACTAACATGCAGTTTTTTTTAATTTAATTCAAATGAGAGGTTTTAAAAATTCTCAAAAAATGTGGTTAAAAAGTAATAAATATGATAATTTTTGAAAACTAAATAATAATGTGAATGAAGGGAACATTGTGTATATAGTTTTTTGGTAGAAAGTAGAAAATAGTGAGGGTAAAATAGGGAACTATAAATTACACCATGAATAGTTAGTTATTTTATGTTTTTGCTTTATAAGTAGTAAATAAGTAGTAAATATGGTAATTTTTGAAAACTAAATAATAATGTGAATGAAGGGAACATTGTGTATATAGTTTTTTGGTAGAAAGTAGAAAATAGTGAGGGTAAAATAGGGAACTATAAATTACACCATGAATAGTTAGTTATTTTATGTTTTTGCTTTATAAGTAGTATAGATGATTAAATTTTAATTAGAATTAAATTCTTAATGTGTTAGCAATATTTTATTGATTCTCTTAAACATATTTCTTAGGGGTAAAAAACCTGGCAAGTGCTTAATTATTTTGACCATATAAATGAATACATCTCACTTATATAAACCGTACTCCTACTGCTCCAGAAGCAGTGGATTAAAATGGTAGAGTACAATGGTTATTGTTTGAACACATTATTACAAAAAGAAGACCAAATTGAGGACACTCTAGAAGAGTGAGAAAGAGCATCTAGGTACGTGGTACTTGTCTTTAATATCTTACTAAATATAAGCATACTTTGTCTTCATAAATCTTAAAACGTGGTCACACATGTTCAATGATAAGAGGAGTACAATTATGGAAAAGATAATAGTGACAACTTACCAGACAAACCAGGTTGCATATGACAGTGTGCAAGTGGTATGGAATCATAATCTCCAATTTATCAATGTAATGGCAGCAACTTTGATAATTAATATGCAAAACCCACAATGAATGGGATCACCTGTTCCTATTTCTGTCTCACTTGGTATTCCTATCTAATAAAAAAAAATTCTTAATTAAAATTAAAATAATAAAAATTAATATTTATATATTATTCTTTAAAATTTAATTGACTTGATATATGAGGATAAAATTAACATGGGCAATTCCAGCCCACAATTGCCACAAACTAGTAAAATATAGTTGTAGAATAGACCATGGCCACTTAATTGAAAAGCTAGTGACCTACTCTAAGTTGATTTAGCATTTGTTTGGCATGAAACAATTAGAGTGGAGAGAAATGAGTGATAGTGAGATTTAAGACAAAATGAAGATTTCTCATATTTGGTTGTAAAGAGAGGAGAGAGTAAAAAAGGTGTGGGACACCATAATTTTTTTCTCCCCTAACTTGGTGAGAAAGTGAAAGAGATGGTGATTTTATTTGAAATGTTAAATATACCCTCAAAATTTTCTACTTATTTGTTTTAAAAGTGTAATTTCTATATAGCGATATTGTAAATATTTATACATAGTCATTCATCATTCAATTATATTAATTTTATTTGATAATAAATGATGACTGAAAATAAATGATGAATAATATAGTGACAGTATAGAAGACTCTTACACTAACAATACATACATTATTTCTCTTGCTTTAAATATTAGTAATATACATAAATCTTTTTTAAATATAAAAATACTGATTAAAAACAATTGAAATTATAATAAAATATATAATATAAAATTATAACATTTATTTTCAATTAATAATAAAACAACATTTTTCTTTATCTTTTTTAGGGACATTTTTATCATTTGAACTTTTTATCATTTGAACCTTAACATCATCTCTATTCTCATTTCTATCCAACCAAACAGAAGAGTAGGAGAAGAAAATATCTATTTCTATTCATTTTCTCTCATTATTCTCTTATATCAAACATCACAAAAATCTACTATAATTCTTCTCTTTCTCACCTATTTCTTTCTCACTTCTTATTTTCTCTTGTCAACCAAATAAAGCATTAGTCTTCAAAATTCTTATACAATGAAATTTTATTTTGTCATTTGTAGTTAGGTAATATTGTCACTTTTTAAATTTATGTGATTATTTAATGGATTCGTTTTTTTATAAAATAAAAGCTATAATTCTATTAAATTTTATCATTATTGACTCTTTAAAATAATACAAATGAATTATAGATGATATATTATTTATATATTACTCTTTATACTAATAATATATAGACATTATATGATATACCTTATTTGTATTTGTCTGAGTGATTGTTAGAACAAAGAGAAAGATGCAAAATTGAAAAAACATGGTCTGAAATGAAGCCAGAAAGTCCATCTGATATATAAGTGAGGCCCCAATAGATATGAAATTCTTGAAAGAATGATGAGTTAAAAGGTCCCACATCAGCCATCCAACCGTGTCAATAACTATAAAGATACATACATAAATACATATGTTTCTTTCTAATTATTTGGTACCTTCCTCATTTATGGAGCATATTTGCATTACCATAAAATGTGTCATTTCATATGATATTGTTTGTGATTGGTTGTAAAAAATGTATTTAAGTTAAAAAAATAATGATTAAATATTTTTTTGACCAATCGTAAATAATGGCACATAAAGTAACACATTTTTATGAGACATCATATGTTCACTACTCCTTTATCGGTTCCTGTGTCTACCTAGCTTCTTAAGTGGATTAATAAATGCTGCAACCACTTACCCTCATCTTCACATTCAATTTCAAATAGGGAGTGGAACATTTCAACGGTAGTAGTAGATATCCATATGAATATAATTATTTTTGTAGTAAAGATTTATACACATTTAGTACATAATTCATTTATATTATTTATTAAAGAGATAATAATAATTAAACATAAATGATGCATAATACAATAACAATACATAAACTTTTTATACTATTAATATATATATTTTCTATATCTATATTTTATCATTGATTATAAAATATGAATTCAGTTGACTAATTATGTTATGACACGTAATTATAGCACATGTTGTTCATGTTATAAATATATAATTGCTAGTTTGATCTATAAACCAATCAATATATTAGTATGATATAATAATTATATCGAATATATAGTTAAATTTGTGAAAATTAAAAATATTTGTCTAAACTAATCACATTTTATTTGTCAAAATTGATTTGCCCATGATAAAATTTCATGTTTTTAAAAATAATATATTTAAGGATTGAAATTTGAATCATCTTAGTTATATATATATATATATTGTAATTAAATACTAATATTTATATTTATATAGTTTTTATAAAATATAATACTTAAGATTTAATTAGTGAACTATGATTTATCATTCATATTTTATTATTATTATTAACTCTTCAAAAAAGTAATATAAATAAATGATGAATAATTGATTGATGTGTATAAATCTTTATACCGATGGTAGTAAAATTTCACACTCTTATATACAATTGTATCAATGAGTAAAGTGGGTGGACAACTTTTACACAATTACTATTTTTCCCAATCACATGTTAAACGGGACACCATAACTAGGTGTTATTTGGACACTTATTAACATTCTCCTTGAGATATATACTCATCTCTTTAGACACAAGTATGTTCCATATTGGACAAATTCATTTGAGTCAGAAAATCATATAATAGTGAACAAACGTTCTTAATGATAGTTTTTGGAAGTGAAAGACATGAATCCATGTCTTGCTAGCAATACTCGAATCAACTTAAGGAATTAATTTATACTTTGTTTAAATTCAACTCATTTATTCAATTTATAAATGTTAGTAAAGAGCAAAGTTTTGAATCAATATCGTATTTGTTAGGTTAATTGTGCCTTAATAGGGGGTAACATGGACTTGACAAAGGTCTGTGATCAACTATTGTACTCGTAGACACTCAACCTCAACCTCTGCTTTTAATTAACAATAACCCTTGACAGTTGATGTAGGGTCGCGACCAATGGAGCTTTTACTCTCTTTTTTAGTTATAAACCAATCTATTTCTTGTTTCCTATCTCTACTAGTAAATAAAGATACAATTGTTTCAATCTATGTCTTATACCAATTAAATACATCATTCAATTAAATAAAAAATATAAATACAAAATTATATTATTTGGTATGTATTTATTGGATAGGGACCTGAAAAAAGAGGTTTTTAGGATAGAAGATCTATATTCTTCTACTTGTCTATATATAGATAAGAATCATATTTCTTTAATAGTGTTTCATTCTCTGTCCCAGACCAATCATATATTAACACGTGGATAAAATAAAACTTTTAAAAGCAAAAAATTAATAAAATAAAATACTCTAATTGACTTAAGACATAGAATGAGATAGAGAAGTGTTCTCCTTCTGTCTATATATATTCACACTCTCAATACCAAATAACAATAACATAGTACTATGGGATTCCCAACAGGATATCCAGATTTTCTAATCCCAAAACCATTTATCTACATCCTTACCTTATTAGGCTTCATAAGAAACCAAATCTTCATCTTCTTCCGCTACCTCGATTTCCTCGAACCAGACATTGTCTGGCCTGACCCAGCACCTGAGTTCCAATCCATCTCCACCCTCCTCATCCAGGAAATGCTTCCGGTGGTCAAGTTCTCCGACATGGAGGAGCCTACGGCGGAGAGCTGCGCCGTGTGCCTCTATGAATTTGAAGCAGATGAGGAGATTAGGAGGTTAACGAATTGCTGCCACATATTCCATAAGGGGTGCTTGGATCGTTGGATAGGGTATGATCAAAGAACATGCCCTATGTGTAGGACACCCTTTATACCTTATGATATGCAAAGTACCTTTAATGAGAGGCTATGGCTTGCTTCTGGGGTACCTGAATTCAACTATCAATATCCTCACATCACTTCTTTCTAGACAAAATGCAAATCTGAGAACTATGTTTACTTTTTGAAGGATGCTGAGAGTAGTATTGGGTTAAATTTTGTTTTTCAGAATTGAGATCTGTTAAGGAACAGTTTAGCGTGAAACTTTGGAAAAAATTGTCTACGTGCACAATCGTGGCTAACGTTCTTACTATCTTAACAATAACATTTACACATATTGTGCACAACCGAGGAGTGTCGGTTCAAGTGGATGAAAAAAATACTCACCAAGAGAGTTAGCTTCACATGTGAATGTTTCTGGTTTAGATAAGATTGTCTTAAATACGACCATACATGTGGAATATACTTTGATGGGTATTAAGTGGGTTATAGTTATGAAGAAGGAGGTGATTGTGCAATGAATATATGGATGGAGATCGGACTATCTCATTTTCTGTCATAAGATCAGAGTGTTAATTTTAAATATTTTTTATTTGTAAAATTTTTCTTTTATTTATATATCAATTTGTGATTAATTTAAGACAGAGAATTAAATATTGTTGAGAACATGTGATTCTCATCCATAAATATATAGGAAATAACGTCATTGTCATCTTGTATGTTATGTTTGGATTTGTGGTCTGGGATAGAATGGGAGTGGTACATGATGGATGTGATTCATCCAATTCCATCCCAGATAATTACATTTATCCCTTTAATGCAGGTCCAATATTTCAATCTAACTAACAAAGACACCAAATTGTAAAATCAATATTTTTTTGCAAACAAAAAAATTTTGTTCCAAGGTTTTAAAATGAGGCAAAGTTGATGCCACAAGGTTATGGTTTTCTTAGTTTCTACAACCACAATTGAACTGAATTGGCCATATGTTAATCACAACTTTGGTAAATGCAATGTTAATCACATCCACAATTTAAAACCTTACTTACAATGAATAAGAGGTTGAAACAATCCCTATCAACCGCTTACAATCAAAGAGGGACAACTTAAGGTTCATCAAGATTTGAAGCCTAAGTTACACAGTCTATGCAAAATGGCCCAAACTTTAAAATATGAAATTTAACATTTATCATCTTTGGATGAGTGTGGATTATGCCTACAATAATTTTATCACTCATGGTTATAGTGGTCAATGATGAGGACAATGAAGATGATGTAGGAGAGAAGCTAGAAGAGTTGTATGAGAAATTAGAGATTATGAACTCTGAAGCTTTGCCTTTAAAGATTTTAGTTGATTTGGGTTTCAAGATTTAATTAAATTAATTGATAATCACACTGTAGTAGTAAATAGCGACTACAGAATGAAAATATATTAGTATCACAAGTAGCCCTTATAGCTCAGTGGTAGAGCGTCAGTCTTGTAAACTGAAGGTCCGTAGTTCGATCCTGCGTGAGGGCATTTTTTAATGAAATTAAAAGAAAAAATGATAATGAATCACTAAAAAAAAATGGAGCTTGTTTAGGTATCTAAGAGTGAAAATGGAGCTTGTTTTGGAAGTGGTGAAAAGGATATGAGTTGCTTACTCAAAATTGGATTGTCCTCATCCGATTACAAGGCAGGCCAATGCTTCAAAGGACTATTTAGCAATTATTGGAAACTTGCTCACTTTTTTTTAAGGCACCATACAATGGTAGATGATGCAATAATAATGTATTAATCACATACTATACATACTTTTCTTTTTAACTAGATAAATTACCAATAATAAACTTTTACATCCTAACTGTGTAGCACTTATATTTTCAACTCGCCATATAAAGCTTAAATATATAAAACTCTTTTGCATTAAAAATTTAGTCTAGCTATTTGCAATATATTATACAAAACATTTTTTTTACAAGCTCACCTATTTTTGTATTTATATAAAAGTTAAACGTTGACCAAGGCATACGTTAGCATCCAAATTATTTTTGGGTACAACGTTAGCATCCAATAAATAAAAGACTCTCAAAATTTGAAAATTTAATATTTACAATGAATGAGTTCATTTTTTACTATTTTGATAGTTAATGAGTTCCTCTTTTTTTGACATTTTCTATTGTTGGTATTTATTGAGTTTTCTTATTAGTTTTGGTAACTAATGATTATACTATACATAAATAATTAGAAACGCCGAGGAAAAAGTAGCAAACTATTACGTAAATTTTAATTCAATGTTAAGAAAAAAAATTACGTGGAACAATTTAATTTAACAAGAATTTGCCAAAGGTTAAAGAACTTATTAAACACATCATTTTTATCTTTCAGAATTAAACTATATTTCTTTGTAAAAATTAACCATTGACTACAGCATGCATTAACATCCCCTAAATAAAAGGATAAGAAAGAAATTGAAAAGGAATATTCATAACTAATAATTTTATTTGGCAAGTAATGGGTTTCCTTTTCTTAGTATCGGTATTTAATTAGTTTTGATAATTTATGAGTTTCTTTCCCAATACACAAAGGAAAAAAACTATTTTTTTTGTGTTTTTTCATCTTAATCATTAAATTAAATACTAGCCATTAAATGCAAATTTACTAATTGCTTAATAATATGGAAAGCAGAGGAAACTCCTATTAGTGAAACAATATTCTATAATTAGTCTATTGCCATTATTACTACAATATTATATTCATATTCATAAAGTTAGAAACACCAGTTTCAAAATCCAACTCATTTCAATGTGACCCACACCACTGATTCATTCATGGCATGACACATAAACGTATCAACATCACTGATGTTCAATCAACGGTCACGATTTTGCGTCCACCGTTGACTATCTATGATATGATTGTTATTCGTTGGATATGCGAGGAGCACATCTGTTATTCCACACTTTATGCTACCACTCAATGTGCTACGTGCTTATGATTGGTCATAAAAATACTTAATAATTAAATTTTAGCTTAAATATTTTTTTTATGACCAATCAAAACCCGTACACATAGAGTGGCACAAAATATAGGACAACAGATATGTATCTTGTGTATATGTTACCCGAGTCTTTATAGTTGCAATTATTAAATATTCAATGTATTAAATTTTGCTGGTATGATATAATATATCATAATAAATTAGTAATTATATTTTGGTATATAATCACCTTTTTTCATTTTCTATTCTCACTATCACTATCAATCTATTTCTCTCTCTCTCTCTGACTTTTTCGCTTATAACAGTTTTCAGCTTCACTTCTCTAATATTCACCAGAACGAAGACCTTTGACAGTGAGTGATTATAGTTATAGGATTATATTATATTGCATTATTCTCTTTCGTATTTTGTACACTGAATTGATCACTATATTTCTACAGAGCAAGTTATATCTTGTATCTATGTCAAATTCTAATGAGTTATTATGGTTGGATGATTATTCAACTTTGTACAATGATCTTTTATGTTTAATCAATGTCATTTTTTAACAGGTGATGATATAGGAATCGGAAGTATTGTGCTCTCAATTTTTGCAATTTGAAGGAGTTGCTAAGGTAACATGTCTTTGTAAAACTAATTGATTATATGATGAGTTAATGCACGTGTACGATGTTGACCACTTGTTTGAGATTGAGTAAGGATACTCTCCATTAATGGAGAGACAAGTGTTTCAAAAAGTAAAGAGAAATATATCTTCAAATTATGCATATATCCTTTTGATTACAATGAAATTATAATTTTGCTATTAAAAATAAGTGAAAAATATACATTTATCTCTTTATTAACATATCCTTGCTCTTTGAGATTATTTCTCAATAAAATCACTTACGCTTAAAAAACAATAAAAACTAATAAGAAATTAGAACATGAGTGAATGCCTTCTGAATTTATCACTATATCTCCATCATATCACATTATATCTATCAAATTTTGTCTAGCTATGATGGTTGAATGTTTCTTTTCTTAATTTGATTTTTTTGTCATTTTCTTTTGTGTTTAACCAATGGCAAGTATTGAAGGTTAAGATTGCAACTGCAACTATTGTACTCACATTTTCAGTTCAATTTGAAAGAGATGCTAATAGTTACCATTATAATTTATGAGAGAGAAAAATATTATGAACTTACAATGTCAGAATTTTTATATTGTTATTATATTATCTATTATTTATGTTGGATTTATTCAAGTATGAAATTTCACATTAGATATAAGGGGTGAAGAGAAAGAGTTCACAATTGGAAAAAGCCCATGGAACCATTACCTTGAGGTTTTGGTTCAAGACGTGCTGTCTTACTTATGACTTTCTACTCTTCCCATAGTTAGTAAAAATGAAACTCTCCAATGATTTTTTATCGAAAAAATGAAATATTATTAAAATAAAATAAGACTGACGAAAGAGTTAAGAGAAGGTGATCAAGAATAGTTACAAGATGAAAATAAGGCAATTTAAAGAATTGGTAACTCCGTCGGAGTAATGAAGTGAGTCTTTTTTATACTGACTATGAATCCAAAGCCAAGATTTAACCCTTGAGATTGAACCCTTGCTGATTCTAGAACCTCCTCAAGATTGGACTTATCTTAGTGGAACTCCTCGCTGGTTGGAGGCTCACCAATGACAATCGAGTCCAATAAGTGGTAGGACATGGTGGACATCAAGGGGAGCGAACTTGTAATTGTGTGGTACCCACACTTGAGGAGAAGATTGTTGAGTTTATTCAAGTATGAAGTCTCACACTGGATACAAGTGGATGAATGAAAGAATTTATAATTGGAAAAGGTCCACAAAACCATTGTCTTAAAGTTTTGGTTTAAGACGTGATGTCTGACTTATGACTCTCCAATCTTTCCATACCCTAATAACAATGGAACTCCCCAGTCACGATCGGGTCCAACAAGTGGTATCAGAGCCGATAGTTTGTATGAGACATGGTGAACTTAGGGGGAGCAATCCTATAAGTTTTTGGTACCCACACTTGAGAGGGAGATTGTTAGGTTTATTCAAGTATGAAGTCCAACTTGAGGGGAAATAATTTATAATTGGATAGGACAGATAGAATCATTGCCTTAAAGTTTTAATTCAAGACATGATGTCTCACTTATGACTCTCCATTTTCCCATACCCCGATAATAATGAAACTCCCTGATGATCGGAGACTCCTTGATCGTGACCAGGTCCAACAAGTGATATTAGATTTGATGGTTCGCCTAGGACATGGTGAACTTAAGGGGAAGTAAACATATAAGTGTGTCGTACTCACACTTGAGGGAGAGATTGTTGGGTTTATTCAAGTATGAAGTCTCACATTGGATGTGAGGAGAATAGTGAATGAGTTTATAATTGGAAAAGATTCATAAAACCATTGTCTTAAGGTTTTAATTCAAGACATGGTGTCTCACTTGTGTCTCTCCACTCTTCCCTTACTGTGATAATAATGGAACACCTAATGGTTGAAGGCTCCCTGGTTGTGGTCTCATCCATCTAGTAGTATTAGAGCCGGTAGTTCAATCGAGACATAGTAGACTTAAGGGGAGCAAATAGGAATGGCAACGGGGCGGGTCGGGGTCGGGTTTGCACATACCCAAACCCGAACCCGAAATTCAAAACCCGAACTCGAACCCAAACTCAACGGGGTTGAAAATAAAAATACCATCCCCGAACCCGAAAAAAAACCCGAAAATGATAAAGTGTTAAGGAAAATATGATATTATTTTCGTGTAATTTTACTCTAACATTTCTATTTTCTCTTATATTATTTCATTTCTTTTATGTTTGAAGATCCAATAGTATATAAAGTAACATTAGAAATTAAAAACAATTGACAAATGATAGAAATTTCAATTTTAAATTGAATTACCTTACTTCGGGGCGGGTTCGGGTTAGGGTCTTTGCTATACCAAACCCGAACCCGAAATTTAAACCCGGGTAAAACCCGAACCCGAACCCAATCACATCGGGTTTTCCCTGTTAAATTCGGGTTCGGTTCGGGTGGGTACCCACGGGTTCGGTTTTTATTACCATCCCTAGGAGCACACCTATAAGTGTGTGGTATCCACACTTGACTAAGAAATTGTTGATTTTATTCAAGTATAAAGTCTCATATTGAATATGAGGAGAGGAATGAAAATTTATATAATTGGAAAAGGCTCATACAACCATTGTCTTAAGGTTAGTATTGACAATTAGGGCGTCTCTGTCTGCCCATGTCTATACAATACCCACCAAAATTAGGGTGGGCATGAGCATGCCCATTTTTAAATAGGGCATCATGCCTTGCCCGCCCTAAACATGGGCAGGGCGGGCTTGCAGGCCACCCTAAATTAAATAAAAAAAACTAAAAATGATATAGTACTTGAGATTACATGTATACACATTGTGATAGTAGGATTAAAAACACAAAACATAACACATTGTTTTGCATAAACTGGACATGCATTTAATTATTAAGATTTATATTTTGGAAAATTGCTACATGCACTCAAGTGGTGAGAACATGAATTACTCTTGCCATATTTGACCCATCAAATTCTTATTTTAGTGTTCATTGATGTCCATGGCCGCCTTGTCCGCCCATTTGAAATGCCTATGGGCGAAAAGGGCATGTCGGGCAGGCATGTTGGGCGGGCATTTTAGGCTGGATGGGCACAATTTCCATACCATGCCCACCCAAAACGTGTGGGTGTACGGGCCCATGGGCTTTGCCCAAATTGTCAATGATACTTAAGATTTTGGTTCAAGATATAATGTCTCATTTATGACTTTTCACACTTCTTATACCTCAATAATAATGAAACTCTCCGATGATTTGAGGCTCACTGGTCACGGTCAGATCCAACAAGTGGTTTAGAATGGACGGTTCACTTGAGATATGATGTACTTCAAGGGAATATAATGAACCTATAAGTATGTGGTACCCATACTTTAAGGGGAGATTGTTTAGTTTATTTAAGTGTGAAGTCTACATTGGATATGAGGGATGAGTGAGAGAGTTTATAATTGAAAAATGCTCATGAAACATCGCCTTCAGGTTTTGGTTCAAGACGTGATATCTCACTCATAACTCTCAACTTTTCCCATACCTACTAACAATGAAACTCCTTGGTGGTTGAAGGCTCCCGGTTGTTGAGATCTACAATTCATATTTAATCATCTCTAAACCCTAAGTTAACATGTTAGATAATATAATAAATATGTACAAATTTTAAATAAAGAATATACATATATTACACTTATAATTTATTTATTAAATTAGTTGATTATGTGATGAGTTATTTAACTTATAATTTCATTATGAATTAATGATGAGATCTGCATGTTTTTCATGTTCCAAAACTTAGACCAGGAAATATGAGTGAAAATATTAAGATTTCTTAACACTAGCAAGTTTGTAGTTCACAACCAATAAGAGGTTAATTTAGTGGTGTAAAGCCCTGCTAGATTCTCGATCAAAAGGTTAATGATTTGATTTCTGAGAATGATACTTGTTAATACATTGAATCAGTTTCAGTGAATCTTATATTATATTTTAGCTTTTACTATATCCCCATTCTGGTATCATATTATATATAATATCTATGTCGCATATGATACATATGTTTCCAAGATGGATACATTAACATTAATTGCTTAGGGCTAATTACACTTCATCATTAACTGGGTTCACCAGCACATTGGTTGATGGAATACATATTCTAAAAATTGTTGATGAAGTTGTACTTATTTATGTTTTCCATTTGTTTATAAAACTTCTATTTTAAATAAGAACTAAACTACAATTGGAACATTCTTTTCAGGTATTCACTATGATTCAAACATGAGTCTTATATTTGGCCCCTGGGTGTACTTGTGACAGTTAATTGGCTTCTGAGAAACGTTAATCCGCGCAAGATTCTGCAGATATTTCTTGTAGTTTTATATTTTCATCTGTTTTTGTTAAGCATTTCCTACAAACATGCCATCTTGGTTGGGAAAGTTTACATCAAAAAAGGCTAAGAAGGAAAAGAAAGTCAAGATCTTTGACATGTTTCAACGTAAATTAAAATGCTCTTCCGAAGAGAAATTCAATGATAAATCAAGAGGGTCTAAGAGATATGATGCTGACACTATCTCAAAGAAGGAATATCAACCCCCCGTGCCTTCAAGATCACTATCACTATCACCCTCTAGACTTATTCTCTGCTGTAAACGTTTTTCAGAAAACCCTAATGCAACATCAGTAGTAGGAGGTGCTACAGGCTCAAAACCTCTTCATGTTTCAAATAGTGAAGAACCTACAAGTGGTGATGGAGATATAGGCAATGCATCTATTTCTAGTGATGGAAACTATAGTGATATAATTATTGAAGATCCACTTGCATTGATGGTTGATCCACTTAATCCCTTAGCACCTGATTTTGAAAATGGAAACAATGCCACCATGAACAGTTCTAGGGTACAGAGTGGTGAAAACACACCTCTTAATCCATTAGTAACCCTCAACAGTCTCCTATTTCCTTCAGCCAGTAGTTCTTCCGTGGAAACTTCTTCTCCTAGCAGTCCTGCTTCAGAAATTCTAATAGACCCTTTAAACTTTAAAAAAGGGAAGTTTCTTGGACGAGGATCATTTGGACAAGTGTTTCTTGGTTTTAACAGGTTTGTAACAGTTAGCAACATATTACCATTTTTATTGTATTATTGATATTAGGTAATCTGTATGCTTGAATTTAGAAATATTAAATACCACAATTTGAGATATGATGTTAGTAATTTTTCTGTTATTTCTGTTTCTAAATATGTGTTATATGTGTTTTTTCTACTTTAATGTCTTTCTAATTTTATGTCTGATTCATTTCATATAGAGATAGTGGTATGATGTGTGCAATGAAGGAGGTAACCCTTTGTCCAGATGATGAGAAATCAATGGAAAGTGCAAAACAACTTCGCCAAGTAAGATTGCTTTTGTAGATTTAGTGAAAGCGACTTGTGTGAAAAAGCACTTCATGCATTACATTTTATGTCTCATTTGAAACGTGAAGAAAATTAAAAATCAACTTTCCTTGATTGCCCTTACCTTATTTCTACCAAAAACGATAAAAATATCATATAACTAAATGAATTCAATCGTTAAGTTATAAGAGTGTACTATATACATATATATATAGTTCTCCCTGTATACATGTGTGTGACTGATATATGGATCTACAACAAGTATGGATGATGCATATTTACACATACCGGATGCATCTTGCAGGAAATAGCACTGCTTAGTCACTTGCGGCATCCACACATAATTCACTATTATGGATCTGAGACGGTATATTTATTGAACTTTCCTCTTCATTTTGAATAAGGTTTTGTATGACTCATCTGACAAATTAGTGCAATCAGTTGAGATATTAAACTATAGTATCCTACACTGAAATCAACAACCAAATTTGTTTGTGACTTAAGAAATGTATAATCTTATTTATTTATATTATACAGGTAGATGACAAACTTTATATATTTTTGGAATATGCTGCTGGTGGGTCATTAAATAAGTTGCTTCGAGAATATGATCAACTTGGAGAAGATGCTATTCGTTTTTACACTGCACAAATTTTGTCAGGTCTTTCTTACTTGCATGGTAAAGGCATAGTCCATCGGTGAGTTTACATGTTTTATTTAATTGCTATTGTAGCCTTTTAATTTGTTGGTAAAGTAGTTTTCGACGTTTTAATTACTAAATTTTGTTCAGGGACATCAAAGGAGCAAACATATTAATGGACCCTAATGGAACACTGAAACTAGCAGATTTTGGAACTGCAAAATATGTAAGAGAATTAATAATATATGTTCATATTTGTATAATGCAACTTTTATCTTTGTATCAATTAATAAAGGAAGTTGTTCTTGAATATTTTGAGTTGATTTGATTTAAGCATATTGTTTGAACTCCCATAAGAAGTTGTGGGTTATAATATTTGCTTGTTTGAACAAATTGCAGATAAAGGGAGAGTCTTCTCCATTCTCTTTAAACGGAAGTCCTCATTGGATGGCACCTGAGGTCAACAAAACTTATATTTCTTTGCCAATCAACACTTGTTTTATTGATGATTTTCAAGCTACTATGTTCATGTTGGTGACATTATTTAAACTATATATAGGTCATTAAAAATCCAGGTGCTTGTGACCTTTCTGTTGATATATGGAGCCTTGGTTGTACCATTTTGGAAATGGCTACAACCAAACCACCCTGGAGTAAATTTGAAGGGGTAAGTGATTTTGAATATTGTTGCATGTTCATTCAAAATGTATGAATCTAGTCTTTTATAGATGTTGATTGGTTATATTTGTTTCTTTTCAACATGCAAGGTTGCTGTTATGTACAAACTTGGGAACACTGATGAAGTGCCTAAAATCCCTAAGTACCTATCAAAACAAGGAAGGGACTTTCTTCGCCTTTGTCTACAAAGGGACCCGAAGGATCGTCCCTCAGCTGCTGAGCTTTTGCTGCATCCTTTTGTTAAAGATATTATAGTCGAAACAAATATTATGGTAAATATAATTGGAGTTTCTATCAAACTGTTAATCTTGTACTCTTTTATGCAGCAAAACCTTTCCCTTATACATATAGATTTGTTATTATTACATGCTGAAATTAGATAAATTAAACATTTCTGACATTAGTATTCATGCATATGCTATAGTTGTCGATCTAAAGATGAATTTGATTAAAAAATGCTAGAACTTTGACAAGGTCGATTCATATATAGTAAAGTCATGATGCATAGTTGTTTTGTAAGTTTGTCTTCTTTATTCGGCTTGGATTTTCATAGTTTGCTTAAATTTGTTATATATCACTGTTCTATTTTTTATTTTATGATATTGGACAGGAAGAACTTGATGATGCTAAAGACACTGATATCTCTAAACCAAGAAGCTGGAGAATTGGTTCAAAGTCAAGGTCTATCTCTCTCATACACACATGAACAATACTCGTTTTTTTTATGATACAAGAGCACAATAATTGTATTTGACACAAAAGGAAATGTACTAATATTTCATGTTCATTATTTTCAGTGAATTGCAATCACTGCGAAGATACAAGTCATGTCCAGTTTCTCCTAGAAGGAGCATAGACTTGCCTATTACATCATTGCATGTGAATACAAGGTTGTTTTCTTCTCCATTGTGGAGTCCTGATATTGCATCTGCTTCTTTTTCACCATCACTCAGAATCAGTGGTAATGGTGCAACATGGTTTTACCAAACCAAACATGCAATACAAAGTCCTCACATGGCATTAAACTCTTTTTCACTATCACCACGTACTAGTGGTTTTGGTGCAATTGCATTTACTCGACCAAACCAGCAAATACTTATTCCTCATATTGCATCTGGCTCTTCTTTGGGTATGATCCAAAGCTCTGAAAATGTGAGTAGAAGCATGGCTACTACTTCTTCAATATACTGTCCTAGTAATGCACCTGCAGGTTCTTCTTCCCAGTCACCGGGCACTGTTGATAGCACTTTTGGGTGTGATTCTAAGGAGACAAAGTAGTCTTCTTACTCTCCTAAACTCTTATGCTTTTTGAAGGATCGATACATTTTGCTTTCAGAATGATATTCTTGAAAGCGATAATAGCAATATTATATTATATGAAGTATTATAGTAATTATAGGTTCTATATATACTTGTAGGGCTTAAGAATTTGTCTCTTATGTCCTATAGCTATAAGGGATAAACCAGTCTTATGAAAAACAATTGTGTTGAACTTAATCATCCTAGCTGAAAGTTATGAATTATATTGAAGTTTTATTTAATCTACATTTTGCTCCAGTGTGCGAGTTGTTTTTTCTCTTTTCTTTTTTCACTAATTTCTTCATGTGACACATTATTATAGCCTCTTTATTTAGCATCAGAATAACTGTTTTATTGACATGCTAAGTCTTATTAGATTGGTTATTTATTGATAAATTCATCAAAGTAGTTATTCAATTGATATCAAAATTTGACATGAAATAGTCACAAAACTTTCTTCATAAATCTTTTTCTGTAATTGCAAGTTTGTCTTTAGTCATATTATTAAACTTGCAATCTAATATCCAATCCAATTATATCATATTAAAAATAATTCTACCATATTAATGTTTTTCCCCCTATGACCACTGTTATCAATTTCAACTACTGTGGTTTTGCAGAATTTTCCAATTCAAGAAATTAGAAATTGAACTGTAATAACAACTGTGATCCAAACTATTACGTGGTTATGTCATGCTAGTAAGTATCCTCTCCATTAAGTATCACATAATAACACACAAAAAACAACATGTAATAACACTTTTATAATTTTGTTTATCATAAAATCATATTTTTGGCATTGAAAATATGTATAAAAACAACTATTTGCCTCTCTATTAATGGAGATGATCGTTCTTCATGCTGTTCCCCCAATGCATGCCTCTCTCTGAATTTACTTGCTCCAGATTAGTTTATTATATAGTGGAAGTTGAGAAAAGTTATATCTTCGTACTATCAAAATCATAACATATATTATATTAAATTATTTTTTACTAAAATATTTTAAAAAATTAAAGAATAAGACATGTGTCAAAACTTAAATACTTATATAATGAGATTACTTTATTCTCTTTTATTTTTTCATATTATTTTTTATATACTTTCTTTTTTTACATCGAAATAAAGATACAGAATCAAGCACAGGTACCTGGCACCATGCATAGTTACTGTATTCTCTCATTAAATGTATTAGGCATTGGATTCAAAGGCTTGAAATAATGATAATATAAAATGTGATGAACCATAAGTACCTCAAAATAAATCATTTATCTGTATCAGTCTTACCACACAAGTCACAACTTGTAACTATGAAATCTAGAGAACAGTGAACAAAATGTGTGACACACTTATGCATAATAGACTCAGCAGAAACCTCATCTTGGTGAAAATCATAAAAGAGCTCCTCTGTATAAATTGGTTTACAGGATCCACCACCTTGTTTTGGAACTTCTTCGGGTCGAAAAAACCATTGCCCTGCAATAGATTGAAAGGAGGGATTGCATTAAAATTAACTGCAGTTGCAGAAGCTAAAATATTGTAGTGTTTTTTTAGTTTCTTCAACTTGATCCCGAAAACTTGCATAGAAAGTTAGGAACATGTCTATTGGGCACATCTAGTCTAAATTTTAAGATGATTTTAAATTAATGTACTAAGAGCTTAGTTGTCCTTCTAAAGTATGTAATGGTTTAACTCTCACCACCTCTTCCTCTTCTTGTTGTTCTTCATTCTGGTTGTCTTTCGGTATTTCGTTGTTGTTGTCTTCTTCCTCTTCGCATAGAAGCATCCTTTTCCTCTCTCATTGCTGCTTGGATTAGGGAGGAGGTAATGGTTTAGCATTCTTCTTCTCACAATGCCAATGCCAATTCCAATTCACAACAACACAACACTTTCAATCTCCAATTAGTCTCTCTCTGTCGAACTCACTAGCTTGGCAACGGAGAATGAAAAATGCCAAGTCTCATGTGTCAGACACATGAGAGACAAGTTTCAAAAACAAAAACAAAAACAAAATCTAAGTTGAAGCATGACTTTGGACATTTGCAATAAGCCTGGTGAGTTTGCGTAATGTTTCGCGAGCAGATACAGTATCTGGATGATCCTCGCCACAAATTGAAGTCCTGATAAATACAGCCTTCCTGATTAGATCATCCCCTATATCAAATTGGGCTCCTCTTAGCATTAGTTTGGCCCTTGTCTCAAGTACAGTGGCCCTACATAGAGCCAGCTCTTGCCAAAGGAATGGATTCAACTGAGCATTAGTCCGGATGGATCTCCAGCAAAGTGATTTGTCGAAACACTTATCAACCGGAGTAACAAATGTTTGGTCGGCAGCTTCCAACGCATTGGTGCACAAGCGCAGAAGCTCGAGCGCAGCAGCGCACCGAGAGTATGTAATGAATGTGTGAATTGCAAGAGGCAGAACCACTCTTTTGGCAAAATATAAAAGCTCAGGCACCTTCAGCTCAACGGCTACAGGATCATGACCGAATCCAAATAACAGAAAACATGCGGCCCACAAATGCTCCAGATTTTGAGATATTGTTACTTGATTTATAACAGCATGAATCATTGCATGTGCAGCTCCATTAACTTCTCTTTTCCGAGCGTATAGTTTGATGAGCTCATTGAATTGGATATAGCCTTGATGAGTACCGCTTCTTGCAATATTAAATCTTAGCAACAAAGAAGATGCTTCTATTTCTGATTTTTGGGTGTATGGGGATGCAAGCCCGCATGTCAAGGATTGCAGTATTTTTGTCCACAAAGAGTTTCCATGACTCTTTTCTGGTATCTTGGAAGCAGCAAGTGCCAATAAGGAAGCTGGAATTGCACCAGGTGCAAACCACCCACTTACCAGGACCATTCTGGTTGCCAAGTTTCTTGGACCGTCTGCATGATCAAATATCGAGAAACAGACCTCGAAAAGTTGCAGAAGGAAAGTGTTCTTCCTTAATGAGTGAGATGCTTTACCACTCCATGACATGGCCTGCAACGGCATTCTATTTATGGTATCTAAGAGCCTGCTTGGAGTTATTGGTAATTCAGACAAAATTGCACTGATAATAGCTAGGCCCAAAGTTAACCTTCCAACTTTCTCCTCAATGATTCTTAGAGCATCAACCTCAGTAAGGGTGTAGTCCTTGTCAGTCCCTATCATCAAAGACATTGCTTCAACTCCGGATAAGTACGACAGTTTCAAAGGCTCCAAGCTCATGACGGAGGGAAGGCGTGTTGATATAATCACATGGGTCTCTCCCCCAAAACGCGGGAGAAGATCCATCACAAGTTTGTGATCCCACCAATCTTTTTCACTTTCCAGGTTATCAATGACCACAAGATAAGGAATGTTTCTCATAAGCTCTTTGCGAACTCGAGAAACCGCAACAGCTTCCTGCTCTTCAAAGCCTTTTACCCTACTTCTCTCCAAAGTATTCTCAACTCCCACGTCGACTTCTAAAAATGACCTGAGGTTCAGATAGTTTTGCTTTATGTATCTGCTCTCCCCTCCAATCCATAAGACCATCTTGTAGCTCTGGTGAAATCTGTAGGCAAATTCAAGAATTAGTTCTGTTTTCCCAATTCCTGAATCCCCTGAAACACAGGCAATCCCTTTCCCATACAAAATCTTCCTCCCAATTTTCCTCCTGGTATACTTTCCATGTTTGTGATTCGAACGATAGTCCTGATGAGAAAATTCAATACCATCCATTTCGATTTCTTTTTTCGACTCCTTCCATAGAACTGCTTCTTTTTCCTTCCTGGTCCTATTTCCCATAAGCCTCTCCCCCTGTCTTTCATCTATCATATTACTCTTGCCCCAACCAATTGCCAACTTCTTTCGCTTGGACCTAGCCTTAAGTTCAATATAGTCTTGCTCCGCATCTCCTGTGACATTACCGAATAGTATAAATTCCAGTTCAGAAAGCTCTTTCTTTCTGCCAATAAAATTTTCATTTCGTGTAAAAGGAAACTCCTCTTTTTCAACTTTATCTTTCCATTTTGTCAAACGCTCCACAACACTTCTCCTGCCCAACCCTGTTGCTAATAAGGTCACAGCACTATATATGCAATCTCTCCAGTTTCCATCCTGAGCTTCCAATTTCCATTCGTCAACCCGAGAGAGACTATGCACTGCATCTTTCCACTCCTGTTCCAACCCTTCATACGAAAGCCAAAGTTCCCCTCCATGTTTTTCCCACACCTCACCCCTCTTCTCAATTATATCCCTCACAACACAATCACCTGGTCTCAGATCAATGTATATTGGAACCAAATTCTGGTTGTCAGAAAAAAACTGTAACTCCTCAACAGTGTATGGATTCTTGAAACACTTCCTTGTTATAACTACTATCCCGAAAACCGCAGCCTCCATAGCTCTCTCTGCAATCTCAAGCTTGCGACTGCTCCTACATCGAGCCCTGTCTGATAAAAAGCAACTGATCCCGTGAATTTCTAATTCAGCACGGAGCCATTTAGCAAATCGTAATAAATGGGGTTTTGAGCTATGTAATCCTATGAAAACATCAGAATTCCTCTGTATATATGTGGAACTTGGAGTTGATGATGTTCTATTACTTCTGTCTCTCTTACTTTCCTTCTCTATCTCTCCACAAATACCAGCATCACCACAGTGAAGGTAACTAGATACGCTGCTACTAGAGATGCCGGCTGAGGAAGATATACAGTCAAGTTTCTGCAAATCGCCTGAAGTGCAGCCCATTGGAGATGCAGATACATCTGAGTAGGTATGCCTAACATTTACAAGAGACTTTGGTTCTGGAATCCTTGAACTAGTGCTAGGGGTAGCAGCATCCAAATATATTCTGTCACTTAGAAGATCAGGTCTAGGTGGCTCGGATAAATGGCATGAGGGTGATCTTGGAGAGAAGAACGGTGACTGATTCGCTGAAAAAAACGAGGTAGACGACGATGACATATTCCTTGAAGTCATGGCTGTCCGGGACCCAAACATGGAGCTCTCTTCTTTAGTATCCATGATTGTATTGGTATCTGGTATGATTCCCAATTATGGAAGATATGGAATCACATGCATGCCCACTATTTATAAGAAAAAACCTCTGAAATCGAGATAATGTCCTTGTTAGTAACAAAATGTGTTTCAGTCATGAATACAGATATGGACAAAATAAGCACCAAAAAAATGAATGGTAGTTACAAATAAATAATATAAGAAGTGAAATGTTAACAGTGGCATCACTATCTAAGCTATAGATCTCAAATTTGCACATCAACAAAAAAAAATTGAAACAAAAAATTATATTCCTCATAATACATAAAGCAAAAAAAGCATGTAATAAGATAATCAACTTATATATTGAATACTTAGTTTACATAAAGACTATAATACAGAACAGTGAACACACATGGAAAGGGACATATACAATAGACTCAAAAAATCAAATACAAAATCAATTCACTTGCACAAACAGAAATATTCATTCCACTAAATCATTAACCAAATTTCAAGCAAAAGAAGAAGGGTAACATCATCTAGGATCAAAACATAAAAAAATTAGGGAGGGAGAATTGATAAAATCATAAACCACATTGTGATTCAGATCTGAATACTTACAAGGATGCCAAACTGATACACGATTTAGTAGCTTCACGGTTTTGCAGCCAACCAATCAAAATCTCGTTTCTCTGAAGCAATGAGGAATGTCATAACGATTAAGACTTGGAACCACTCAAATTTACATGTACTATAACAGTGGCAATAACTAAGTAAAAAACAACCCATTAACAAAAATTAAGGAAACACGTGAATATTAGAAAAACAGAATCATGTCTCAGTATATAATAGTATATGAATGCTGTTAAATCCAGTATACATATCAATAAGGCATCAAATATTGAGTGAGAACAAAAAATGGAGACATGTCATTGAAGTGAGAAATTATGGAGTGGAAGTTTTATGCAGACACCCATTTGAGAAAAGAGGAGGAAAATGTGAACTTGTTGAAAATGAAGGCAAAAGTTTGTACCTTTTTGAAGAAGGGGGGAAGAACAGAACATGTCTTAAGGGTTCAGAAACTCTAGCTGTTTTTTGAAAAGATCGCTATTTTGTAATTATATCTAAGTTATTATAAGCTTTCACACTTCATATATCTATGTTCTATGTATCTCTCTGTCTATCTTATTATGTTAGTATTATTGTTTCAGTGACTGTGACACTCTGATGCATTTTTTATTGTTAATCTCACGGGTCCAGATCTTCTCCATTAATGGAGAGACAAGTAACATAAAAATGTGGAAAAAATTAATATGTTAAGATATCTTTATCATTTTACATATAATAGAATAATATTAATAATATTTTTGTCATTAAAATTATAAGTAAAAATAAATACTTGTCTCTCTATTAATAATTTGACTTGGAGTAGGCTCCACAACCATTATTTATTTATATCACCTTTAATTTTGCAGATATTGTGCACTCTGATTTGGTCTCTCTTTTTAAGAGATTGGTCATTTGTTGTATTCTGTATTTATTTTTATATGTTTAACTAATCATTTTTAAGATATATGATTGTCATTCTTAATAAATATTTCAATCAAACAATGATAATTGATATTATAGATACTTGAAAATCTAAGGAAATTTCAGTTTTTCACACCACTGATATTCATTTTACACGTTTGTGTTTAAAGTTGTTGCTTTTTTCATCTGTGGTGGCTAGCTTAAAAAGGTAGCTTTCATTAAATAGTCCAAGACAAAAAGTGTTGTTTTGTGCTTTATATGTTACAAAAGATACATGTGTGTTTTTTACAAGTTGTACAAGTTTTTTGATGTGTAAAGAAATAAGAAAATATCAATGAAGTGGAATTTGTGAAAAAATAGTTTATAAAAAAAGGAAATTGTAGAAATTTACCAGACAAATAAGATTGTTGTTTGGAATGCTTCCACTGCACTGTCACTATGTTCCAGTTCCCTCTTCTGGTAATGTATTTCTCAAACCTTTTGATAAGAAGAGCCAAAGGGATAAGCTGAATTACAAGTAAGATAGAACGGATTGAATTATAGTTTTAGGGGCTCAAACTTTGTCCGTGGTTACTCTCCTAAGAAATGTCGCTCCCAAAAATCGAATATTTTGTCGTGTGTTATATATTGAATATGCTGGCGTGATATCAAGAATGGAATGATTCACAACCAATCCCATAAATTAGTGGCGTGATGCTGTCTTAATTTAAAGATACAAAATACAATTATGCTTGTGATTTACACACAAAAATTAATAATGCAACAACTAAAAGTAACCGGATAAAAAGTATTTATTATATTTTATTCTCTTTGCAAAACCAAACTCAAATGTTAGAAGTCATGCTTCAACTAGATTTAGAAAAACCTTTATAAGTTATTTTAAAATAAAGAGTAAACTTCAATTCAGGAAAAAAAATGTTTATAACTTTTGAGTAAGTATTATTTATAATCTTTAAGAATAACAATAGTATTTTTGGCCTTTTATAATAAGTAAAAACAATATCTTATTGAAAAATGATATATTTAATAAATAAAAAATATGTATCTAATCTATTGATAAATCTTATGATGATTCTATAAAAGTGGCAAATGATTTGACAGGTTATGGTTGGAAGTATGTGTGTTGTTCTTTTGTCTCTTTAATCATTTGCTTTCTATTTTATATTATGATAATAATATGCATATGCAGTTTGGACCCATTTGATTCGTTTCAAGTAAAGTTAGTAAAGTCATTCGAGTTGATTAATTAAAGTACATTAACAAGCCCCACCAAAATAATCAACAAACAAACGTATACAATGGCAATATATAAACTTAGAGGCCAGAGGGTACTTTAAATTTTTAGTAGTATTGTCATTATTTGTAAATAAAAATATCCAAATCAAACCAAGAATTCTTATTTGTCCAAATAGTTGTTAATAGCAATGTTACGAAATTCAAACCCGAAATCAAATCAGAAGAGATTTCGTAGTAGATTTAACCGGTTTAAACAGTTAAACTATTTAGTCAGACTGGATGATTTTATATATAATTTATCTTTTTATCTATAAATATATAAATATAAATTTTATATAATTAATAATTATATCTCTCCATCTTTTTTTTGAACCGAAATAAAACAAAACATTAGAGTAATGTTCTATTTTTTTAAATTTTAAGTGAACTGTCAGGTTCATTTCCCATGTTATTCCGGTTCAACCGAGTTTAATATGGTCGGACCGAAATTTCTCCAGTTCAAAGCAGTTCAACCTCTCATTCGATTAAGATTACAAATTAGAGTCGTTTTTAAGTCCGGTCAACAGTCAAACCAGGCGGATTGCCCGGTCCGGTTATCACAAGTTCACAACACTACTTAACAAGCAAAAAAAGAGAATATTTTGATGTGGTTACATACTACATATTTTGTTGACAGTGATGCATTCTTAAGGTTAGTTTAGCAGTTGGATTTTGGAAAAGAACTAAGAGAAATGCAAGACTTGAGAGCCGTAAAATATACTTGTGAGATGACTCCTAAGCATTTCATTTATCTTCATTCTCTTCCAAAATTCAACTCTCAAACTAACTCTTAAAGATAGAACTAGAGCTTTGGAGGTGTCCAAATACATATTTTGACAACCCAAGTATTTTTGTCACCATTGGTCCCTAGGGTTAGAATATAACTTAACCATGAAATAGAGAGTAAAAAGGCAAGGGCAATATGGTAAAAATGTAAAGATGAAACCCAAATTCAATGATCCTCAATGCCGTAAGATTGTTGGCTTATCCCATGCAATCATAATATCAAATTTTGGAAATAACTTCTTCACTTGCATAGAAAAAAATTGTATATATATCCCTTCCTCATAACTCGCTAGAAGGGAGTCTCGTATACGACACGAAACCCTTTTTATTTAGCAACCATGTACTTTTAAACTTTGCATGAAGCAGAGGTAATAGAGATTAGCCAGAGCATTGTCATGCTGGTCACAATGTCTGGTTTAATTCATATGTTTTGCAATATTCAAATACCATATGGTTTATATATTCATACACACATTTATATAAGTCAGCTATGTGACAGTAACATGTATGAGGTAACATCACTTAATTCAAAGCTAAACACAAAACCAACCGGTTGTTTTTTTATCAACATAATTAAACAGGAAGATAGCAACATAGAAATATAATTATGTTTTGATACTTTCAGCTGCACACACATATGTTCATTCCTAATCAGCATGTCCGGCAGCGCCGATATTTCCATATATGGTCAGAGTAGACACCTCATCCGGTGATGCATACCAGGAATTACCACAGTGAATACATTCCAGCTGAAAAAGGTGGTGGAGCACCAATCAAACCAAACCATAAATGTGAAGGACAAAGTTTTATGAACTCTGGAAGCAAAGAAGATGCAAACCTGATAACGGTCGCTATCTCCAGCACAGATGATATCCCTCACGCCGACCTTAGATTTGTTGCATCTTGAGCAGCGGGCATTGGTCATCTGTTTCAGGGGTGGGAAAGCTGAAATCAGCAGATAACTTCATTCAAAGTAACAGACAATAAAACTACGGCGGGAGAAGTAACCTGCATGTTTTGTAACTCATCAGGCTCTTTCTTGTCTATTTCCTCAGCAGTGAAACCCTCCTGGAGTTCAAATATTTAGTGTGTTAGCACAAGAAAACACATAATCAACAAGCACCAATAGCTTCAGAATTCATAACAGAAGTTTAGTATTTCAATCCGTGGTTGCTGTATCAAGTGCCTATGTATTTATGCTGTTTCAATAATAGACACAAAGCACAGATAGCTTATTAAAACGTCTAAAACAAGTAGAAACACCTAGAATAGCAATTCCAAATATAAACACCTAGAATAGCAATTCCAAATAAAACAAGTACTACGGAGGACTAAAATGTTATAGTTATTTAACCCAAGGATACCTCCGAGAAAATATGAAGAAAACAAATCCGTACACTGAAAACCGGATGATCAACATTTGCACAAAATGGAAATGTTTCCATATCTTCCACCAGAATTTGATTTGGGTTTAAACAATTGCCCCATCATTCCATCTCCCCTTCCCCAAAGAAAATGATCAGAAAAAATTCCAACTTAATCCCATTCTTCTCAAAAGAATAAAGAACCATACAAAATCAAATATCCCACCTTCTTGTATATTATCAGAAACAAGAGATACCTCATACGACGGCAACTTTAATAAAATTCAGGCCAGAAGTACATTCTTTTCTTTTATTGGAATGAAGATGTTAGATGGATAGAATATGCTGAAGACCACTACCAAAAGTTGAACCAATAGTATTGGCCGATAAAAAATATAAACCAGATACACCGAATGTTATGTTCAGAAAGAGAAATCCAAATAGAAAACATACCTTCAATTCAGTGGGTGTCATATTTATAAATTTTGAAGGCTCCAACTCTCCATTTAATAGACGATGTGCAAGCAATGCATTGCTCTGCAAAGAACACAAAGAAAAAAATAGAATAATAAAAAGATACGTTCATCATTATCACAGCAGAGAAACATATGTATAGGTATTTACATTGATTTCTCAAGCCAAAAATTCACAAAAACATTTCTTGTGGTCATTGTGAAGATAAAGATAACTTTTTTGAGAAAATATCGTTAACGGTTAAAGCTTGCCAGTTTTTCCCTTTCTTCTCCATGGTCAGAAGAGATACTGCACTTAAACATACAAACTCTGTTTTGGATGTGTAGACATTATTACATAGTATGCATCAACACGATCATCCAATTATCCACTTCATCACTTCTTCATTAAGAGTAAAAAGATAAAGCACTCTATCAGACATTCTTAAGTTTTAACCTCCTAGGCGTAAATTTTATTAAACAACACGGGTACAGAAGTCCCACCTTAAAATGTAGTAGCAATGTGATTTTTTTTCCAGCCATGTATAACTTTTCCAATACTCGAATATAATGATTATGGATATTTCAAAAGTAGGTCAGCTTCTGACCTTGAGATTAAAATCTAGGGACCGTAACTTTTGGTTATACTTCTGCAAATCTGATGATAGAGCATCATGTGAAGCTTTTTCAAGAGCAACTATTGCAGGAACTGCAGCATCTGGCCAGATAAAATACTTGGACCCCTGTAGAGTGGGAAAAAAATTAATGAAGCCATATACCCCTTAATGAAAGGGGATTAAAGAGAAAAAAGATGACACAATGAACAATTGATAACTGCTTGATTATACACATCTTTTACCTCTCCAGCCTTCACTTGAGAATCATTTCGGGAATCTGAAATTGTATTATTGCTTGTATTTTTTATTCCAGAAAAATTGGCATTTCGTAATCCCTTGTCATCCTTTTTTGTGCTACCATCAGAATTCAGAACATGTCTTAAGGGTTCAGAAACTCTAGCTGTTTTTTGAAAAGATCGCTATTTTGTAATTATATCTAAGTTATTATAAGCTTTCACACTTCATATATCTATGTTCTATGTATCTCTCTGTCTATCTTATTATGTTAGTATTATTGTTTCAGTGACTGTGACACTCTGATGCATTTTTTATTGTTAATCTCACGGGTCCAGATCTTCTCCATTAATGGAGAGACAAGTAACATAAAAATGTGGAAAAAATTAATATGTTAAGATATCTTTATCATTTTACATATAATAGAATAATATTAATAATATTTTTGTCATTAAAATTATAAGTAAAAATAAATACTTGTCTCTCTATTAATAATTTGACTTGGAGTAGGCTCCACAACCATTATTTATTTATATCACCTTTAATTTTGCAGATATTGTGCACTCTGATTTGGTCTCTCTTTTTAAGAGATTGGTCATTTGTTGTATTCTGTATTTATTTTTATATGTTTAACTAATCATTTTTAAGATATATGATTGTCATTCTTAATAAATATTTCAATCAAACAATGATAATTGATATTATAGATACTTGAAAATCTAAGGAAATTTCAGTTTTTCACACCACTGATATTCATTTTACACGTTTGTGTTTAAAGTTGTTGCTTTTTTCATCTGTGGTGGCTAGCTTAAAAAGGTAGCTTTCATTAAATAGTCCAAGACAAAAAGTGTTGTTTTGTGCTTTATATGTTACAAAAGATACATGTGTGTTTTTTACAAGTTGTACAAGTTTTTTGATGTGTAAAGAAATAAGAAAATATCAATGAAGTGGAATTTGTGAAAAAATAGTTTATAAAAAAAGGAAATTGTAGAAATTTACCAGACAAATAAGATTGTTGTTTGGAATGCTTCCACTGCACTGTCACTATGTTCCAGTTCCCTCTTCTGGTAATGTATTTCTCAAACCTTTTGATAAGAAGAGCCAAAGGGATAAGCTGAATTACAAGTAAGATAGAACGGATTGAATTATAGTTTTAGGGGCTCAAACTTTGTCCGTGGTTACTCTCCTAAGAAATGTCGCTCCCAAAAATCGAATATTTTGTCGTGTGTTATATATTGAATATGCTGGCGTGATATCAAGAATGGAATGATTCACAACCAATCCCATAAATTAGTGGCGTGATGCTGTCTTAATTTAAAGATACAAAATACAATTATGCTTGTGATTTACACACAAAAATTAATAATGCAACAACTAAAAGTAACCGGATAAAAAGTATTTATTATATTTTATTCTCTTTGCAAAACCAAACTCAAATGTTAGAAGTCATGCTTCAACTAGATTTAGAAAAACCTTTATAAGTTATTTTAAAATAAAGAGTAAACTTCAATTCAGGAAAAAAAATGTTTATAACTTTTGAGTAAGTATTATTTATAATCTTTAAGAATAACAATAGTATTTTTGGCCTTTTATAATAAGTAAAAACAATATCTTATTGAAAAATGATATATTTAATAAATAAAAAATATGTATCTAATCTATTGATAAATCTTATGATGATTCTATAAAAGTGGCAAATGATTTGACAGGTTATGGTTGGAAGTATGTGTGTTGTTCTTTTGTCTCTTTAATCATTTGCTTTCTATTTTATATTATGATAATAATATGCATATGCAGTTTGGACCCATTTGATTCGTTTCAAGTAAAGTTAGTAAAGTCATTCGAGTTGATTAATTAAAGTACATTAACAAGCCCCACCAAAATAATCAACAAACAAACGTATACAATGGCAATATATAAACTTAGAGGCCAGAGGGTACTTTAAATTTTTAGTAGTATTGTCATTATTTGTAAATAAAAATATCCAAATCAAACCAAGAATTCTTATTTGTCCAAATAGTTGTTAATAGCAATGTTACGAAATTCAAACCCGAAATCAAATCAGAAGAGATTTCGTAGTAGATTTAACCGGTTTAAACAGTTAAACTATTTAGTCAGACTGGATGATTTTATATATAATTTATCTTTTTATCTATAAATATATAAATATAAATTTTATATAATTAATAATTATATCTCTCCATCTTTTTTTTGAACCGAAATAAAACAAAACATTAGAGTAATGTTCTATTTTTTTAAATTTTAAGTGAACTGTCAGGTTCATTTCCCATGTTATTCCGGTTCAACCGAGTTTAATATGGTCGGACCGAAATTTCTCCAGTTCAAAGCAGTTCAACCTCTCATTCGATTAAGATTACAAATTAGAGTCGTTTTTAAGTCCGGTCAACAGTCAAACCAGGCGGATTGCCCGGTCCGGTTATCACAAGTTCACAACACTACTTAACAAGCAAAAAAAGAGAATATTTTGATGTGGTTACATACTACATATTTTGTTGACAGTGATGCATTCTTAAGGTTAGTTTAGCAGTTGGATTTTGGAAAAGAACTAAGAGAAATGCAAGACTTGAGAGCCGTAAAATATACTTGTGAGATGACTCCTAAGCATTTCATTTATCTTCATTCTCTTCCAAAATTCAACTCTCAAACTAACTCTTAAAGATAGAACTAGAGCTTTGGAGGTGTCCAAATACATATTTTGACAACCCAAGTATTTTTGTCACCATTGGTCCCTAGGGTTAGAATATAACTTAACCATGAAATAGAGAGTAAAAAGGCAAGGGCAATATGGTAAAAATGTAAAGATGAAACCCAAATTCAATGATCCTCAATGCCGTAAGATTGTTGGCTTATCCCATGCAATCATAATATCAAATTTTGGAAATAACTTCTTCACTTGCATAGAAAAAAATTGTATATATATCCCTTCCTCATAACTCGCTAGAAGGGAGTCTCGTATACGACACGAAACCCTTTTTATTTAGCAACCATGTACTTTTAAACTTTGCATGAAGCAGAGGTAATAGAGATTAGCCAGAGCATTGTCATGCTGGTCACAATGTCTGGTTTAATTCATATGTTTTGCAATATTCAAATACCATATGGTTTATATATTCATACACACATTTATATAAGTCAGCTATGTGACAGTAACATGTATGAGGTAACATCACTTAATTCAAAGCTAAACACAAAACCAACCGGTTGTTTTTTTATCAACATAATTAAACAGGAAGATAGCAACATAGAAATATAATTATGTTTTGATACTTTCAGCTGCACACACATATGTTCATTCCTAATCAGCATGTCCGGCAGCGCCGATATTTCCATATATGGTCAGAGTAGACACCTCATCCGGTGATGCATACCAGGAATTACCACAGTGAATACATTCCAGCTGAAAAAGGTGGTGGAGCACCAATCAAACCAAACCATAAATGTGAAGGACAAAGTTTTATGAACTCTGGAAGCAAAGAAGATGCAAACCTGATAACGGTCGCTATCTCCAGCACAGATGATATCCCTCACGCCGACCTTAGATTTGTTGCATCTTGAGCAGCGGGCATTGGTCATCTGTTTCAGGGGTGGGAAAGCTGAAATCAGCAGATAACTTCATTCAAAGTAACAGACAATAAAACTACGGCGGGAGAAGTAACCTGCATGTTTTGTAACTCATCAGGCTCTTTCTTGTCTATTTCCTCAGCAGTGAAACCCTCCTGGAGTTCAAATATTTAGTGTGTTAGCACAAGAAAACACATAATCAACAAGCACCAATAGCTTCAGAATTCATAACAGAAGTTTAGTATTTCAATCCGTGGTTGCTGTATCAAGTGCCTATGTATTTATGCTGTTTCAATAATAGACACAAAGCACAGATAGCTTATTAAAACGTCTAAAACAAGTAGAAACACCTAGAATAGCAATTCCAAATATAAACACCTAGAATAGCAATTCCAAATAAAACAAGTACTACGGAGGACTAAAATGTTATAGTTATTTAACCCAAGGATACCTCCGAGAAAATATGAAGAAAACAAATCCGTACACTGAAAACCGGATGATCAACATTTGCACAAAATGGAAATGTTTCCATATCTTCCACCAGAATTTGATTTGGGTTTAAACAATTGCCCCATCATTCCATCTCCCCTTCCCCAAAGAAAATGATCAGAAAAAATTCCAACTTAATCCCATTCTTCTCAAAAGAATAAAGAACCATACAAAATCAAATATCCCACCTTCTTGTATATTATCAGAAACAAGAGATACCTCATACGACGGCAACTTTAATAAAATTCAGGCCAGAAGTACATTCTTTTCTTTTATTGGAATGAAGATGTTAGATGGATAGAATATGCTGAAGACCACTACCAAAAGTTGAACCAATAGTATTGGCCGATAAAAAATATAAACCAGATACACCGAATGTTATGTTCAGAAAGAGAAATCCAAATAGAAAACATACCTTCAATTCAGTGGGTGTCATATTTATAAATTTTGAAGGCTCCAACTCTCCATTTAATAGACGATGTGCAAGCAATGCATTGCTCTGCAAAGAACACAAAGAAAAAAATAGAATAATAAAAAGATACGTTCATCATTATCACAGCAGAGAAACATATGTATAGGTATTTACATTGATTTCTCAAGCCAAAAATTCACAAAAACATTTCTTGTGGTCATTGTGAAGATAAAGATAACTTTTTTGAGAAAATATCGTTAACGGTTAAAGCTTGCCAGTTTTTCCCTTTCTTCTCCATGGTCAGAAGAGATACTGCACTTAAACATACAAACTCTGTTTTGGATGTGTAGACATTATTACATAGTATGCATCAACACGATCATCCAATTATCCACTTCATCACTTCTTCATTAAGAGTAAAAAGATAAAGCACTCTATCAGACATTCTTAAGTTTTAACCTCCTAGGCGTAAATTTTATTAAACAACACGGGTACAGAAGTCCCACCTTAAAATGTAGTAGCAATGTGATTTTTTTTCCAGCCATGTATAACTTTTCCAATACTCGAATATAATGATTATGGATATTTCAAAAGTAGGTCAGCTTCTGACCTTGAGATTAAAATCTAGGGACCGTAACTTTTGGTTATACTTCTGCAAATCTGATGATAGAGCATCATGTGAAGCTTTTTCAAGAGCAACTATTGCAGGAACTGCAGCATCTGGCCAGATAAAATACTTGGACCCCTGTAGAGTGGGAAAAAAATTAATGAAGCCATATACCCCTTAATGAAAGGGGATTAAAGAGAAAAAAGATGACACAATGAACAATTGATAACTGCTTGATTATACACATCTTTTACCTCTCCAGCCTTCACTTGAGAATCATTTCGGGAATCTGAAATTGTATTATTGCTTGTATTTTTTATTCCAGAAAAATTGGCATTTCGTAATCCCTTGTCATCCTTTTTTGTGCTACCATCAGAATTCCACATGTACTGAATGTGCTGAAGCATCCTCTCCAACCATTTGTCACGATGGGCATCTCCAGTTAGTGCATTGAAACTCATCAGTATGCGATAATGCTCGGAGGCATTATTTTCAGGCTTCAAATGTTTGCCACCCATACGAGTTCCTTTCTCTTCCCTTGAAATATAAAGAGGTGAAATGTTCTTTCGCTTATATTTTGATATATTTTTCATCGGATGATGCTGATCGGCAGGGGCATGTTCAGTCTCAATGTCAAGTAGATCATTACCTATACGTTGTAGAGTTCTCTCAATGAGCACATTAATTTCTTCTTGTTTACCATCGCGAAATGCCATATCGGACAACCTATAGAGTTTTCTTCCTTCAAAGTCATACACCTTTTGTATAATAAACCCGGGATGCTGCTTACGGTTTGGAAGCTGTTTGTGTGCAGGAACAAAATGTGTGACACACTTATGCATAATAGACTCAGCAGGAACCTCATCTTGGTGAAAACTATAAAAGAGCTCCCTTGTATCAATTGGTTTCCAGAATCCACCACCATGTTTTGGTGCTTCTTCGGGACGATAAAACCATTGCCCTGTCATCATCACGCTACCATCTTGGCACTGTGTAATGTCCTAACACCAAAACAACTCTAGGAATCAGATATGAGGAATTGCATTAAAATTAACCACAGTTGCAGAAGCTAAAATATTGTAGTGTTTTTTTTAATTTCTTCAATTGTATCACAAAAACTTGCATATAAACGTGTCTATTGGGCACATCTAATCAAAAGTTTAAGATAATTTTAAAATTAATGTAGGAAGAGCTTAATTGTTCTTTATGACTCTTACGATTTTGATTGGTTGTGCCCAATAGGCACAGTACTGAAGCAAAGGAATACAGGTTACAAACAATCAAATTCATACTTCCACATCATTAAAATAACAATTCTAAAAGACAACCAAACCTTTATATTAATTATTATAAATTTATCTTATTCCTTTTATTGGTTTCTAAAATAGGCACATACATATGAAGGACTTTGTGATGACAATTCTATATATTCAATAAATTTATCAAATTTATTTCCTTTAACCCATCACAATTCTTTTACATAGAACACAAAGTGTGGTAACAAGTGATGTTATCCTGTCACGACTGCAATTGCAATTGTGGCAGCATTTTCCCCAAACTCAAAGTTCAAAACATGAAAGGATCACAACACCATTTGTAGCAAAAGTGAGAAAAAAATGGAGAAGGGAACTGAATTACCTTAATAATGGCGGCATATGGCTTTTGTGCTATATCCTCAGGGAAGAGAAGAACAGGGTCCTCCTGCAGAAACAATAAAAATTGAGATAATCATTTTATATGATTGCTTAATTGGAAACAAATGAATAAAGAATAATGGAAAGGAAAGGAAAGAGACGTACGAGTGTGTAATGGTTGCCGTCATAGTCAAAAGTGTGAAAATGCTTCCTCCATCTTTTCCCTTTTCCTGAAACCCTAACTGGATTGCCAACGGGTTTAGCTCTCACTACTTCTTCCACTTTTTCCTCTTCTTCTTGTTCTTTTTCATTCTTGTTGTCTTTCGGTATTTCATTGTTGTCGTCTTCTTCTTCCTCTTCGCATACAAGCATCATTTTCCTCTTTCGCTGTTGCTTGGATTGGGGAGGAGGTAGTGGTGCTTCCTCTTCGTCATCACTGGTGGCTACCAGATTGAACCGTCTATTCACCATTTTCTTCTTCTCACAATGCCAGTTCCAATTCACAACAATACAACACTTCCAATCTCCAATTAATTTCTCTCTCTATCGCTCTTTCTCTCTCTCTCTCTCTCTCTCTCTCTTGTTCTCGCTCTCGTGAGAGAACTCACTAGCTTGGCAATTAAGAACGAGAAATATCAATTCTCATGTGACAGACACGCCATACACATGTGAGACAAGTTTCATAGGGAACCCCACCTTCTATATGATGGTTCCGAGGAGATTTTATCAATTTAATATTACAGCCCCACCCCATATATAGTATTATTTTTATTGTATTTTATTTAATTACGTTAAGGGTATCTGCACCGGATAAGTGTGTTTGGCTAGACACAAGAAAAGACAATAAGCTAGTCAATAAGTTTATTTAACAAAGATAAACACATAACCCTGTTTGGTTGGTAAATATTTTTAGAAAAGCTCCGAGATTATAACACTAAGTCCTAACTTAGTAAGCCTTTGAAAGTGACTCATCTTATAATCCGAGATTATAAGCCCTCTCTTTTGTCCCAATGTCACATGAGTCCTTGCACTTATGCAACCATGACCATCTAACTAAATAGTTGGGGACTAAATGTTCTGATTCTACACTTAATTTCTGGTTTAGACCTCCCATAAAATAACCAACATATTGGTCCACCGCAAGCGGGGTACTTGACAGGATATCACTTCAAAATCTTCAATGTACTGCTCTATATTACCACCTTGATTTAGATTAGCCAAATCCTCATACAGATTCTCATGTTTTCTGCCCCCAATAGTATGAAATGAGTGCTTTCTTGAGTTTAGCCCATGTCAAATTGTCTACTGTCTCCTTCAAAAGGTTGAACCAACGGATGGCATGACCTTGCATACCCAAATAGCCCAACTTAACCTTCATATCTTATGAAGAATTCTGCACACCAAAATATATTTTGGCTTTTAATCCAGCAAACCGGGTCTCTGCCATCAAATTCTGGTAAATTGACCTTTTTGGCTGAAAGTCGACAATCCTCCTAATTTTCTCCATTTTCCACATGTTCTGCAGAAGAGTGTTCCCCTCCGTGGATACTCCCATGTTTTTATTTAATTCCTTCTCAATTGCTTGTAAGGACAATTGTATGTTCCACAATGTAGAATGCATCTCAGTTTGGCCCATCTCCAAGGCTGTCACACACCCTTCTAACACTTCTACACGACCAAACATCCCTGTAGTCATGAACAAAATTTGTTTGTTCCACTTCGAAATTCCCTTATTCAGATACAGAAAGTTGACCAATTGTCAGGATACCCAAAAGTAGAAATGGTAAAATTCATACTTTTATTAATCTACACATTAACACAGCACAGAAATGAGAAGCAAATAGGCAAATTTGCCTCCCAGAGCTTCTGCTCCTACAGAGAATGATCTTCAAGAGTACAACAAGGTATTACAGGTACTTCATCCTGATCATATATATTTTCAAACATTTATGTACTATCGGTAACGATCAAAGTGCAATAAGATCATCAATGAAACCTCTCACTTATCTACACTCTACTGCAGATCTTCAAAGAAACAAATATTAGCTCACATTTGCTAAGCTGTCTACATCAAGGACAAGTTGTGAAATAAGTATCAGACTTATACTTACATTAGTAAACATCACATACTAGAATTAGAAATGCATTAATGAAATACGCATTTGCATTAAAGGCATGTTAGTTACTTTAACTGCTTAGAGATCATCAAAATGATCACCTAATTAAAGTGGTAATCTATACCAATGGAGTATAGTATTTTGTCATAAAATGCATGTCATTTCTCAAAAACATCCAATCCGAGTTCTCCAATAATCAAACAGGAATTGTTTCCAAAGTTAACAATGGCAACTAAGCCAAAAAATCCATAACAAATGGAAAGTAATATATCTACAAAATATTATATATAACATTTTGACAAAAAGAGCAACCAAGCAAGTTTGCAACCCCTATAGATACAAAAGAGCAAACACAATATTAGAGATGGCTTGACAGAGGATAACACGGTAAAATCAGGAAAGACAAAAATATACAGAGTTTGAATTCGGCAATGGCAATTGGTAGAGATTGTGTTTACATAAAGTGCACTCAAACAATCTGATAGGTGTTACCTTTTACTGCATAAATTTAATGTGCATATAGGATTTTATTATTTTTTGCATAGATGCATACATCTAGAAGTTTTGACTGACTCAATGGAAGTTAATAGCCAAAACCTCAAGGAACCACGACGACATCAGTTTTTAAACCACAAACAGAAAACACGGAGCAATAACAGTAGAAAGGACTGCACCTGTCACATTCATGTACACAACTCCGCTAACACCGGCTTTTATGTTTGGGACATCTGAAGCCTCCTGTAAAAATAAGAGTTGACAGTAAGTACTAAGATCAGTAACAATTTGGAGAATAATTGCGAATCTAGCTTGAGGAAATACTGAAAGAGTTGAAAAAACTTACCTTTAATAGCTTATCCTTTTCAATTGCTGCTTCCTTGGGGGCCCATGCTGACCATTGACCGATATAACGAACAAAATATGGTAAGAACTGCCATTAGCCATGGGAATACTTCTGCTATCTCTCAACAGCCGGTCTGCCTGATGAGTATATCTGCACAGACACTGCAAAAACACGGAAATAAATTAGAAAGGCCCCTCCCCAAAAGCATAAGGTATTGAGAATCTATCTACCCACTCTGTAGGGGGCAGAAACAAAATACTAGTTGCAGCGCAGTTAAAGAATCTGCACATACGCAGTAAAGACGTTGTGACCATCGCTTAACCAATAGCATTAAATACAAACTACTTTGCCCACAAAATATGCATAACAGACATGATATGAATATGAAAATTACTAGAAAGCTTATCAGATGAAGTACTCATCAGCAATATTTCTAGCCTTCTACTTGCATCTTGTGAGAGCATGAAAGCAGGTATGTGTATGTTTAAATCAGTTTCATCAGGACCACAAACCATATTGTAAAATCTGCAAACAACATAAGCAAATTAGACCTAGAAAAAAGAGTAATAAAAGTCATATAACCCACTTAACATACCAAAGAAGCACCTCCCAATAAAATGCACCAAAGTAAAACAAAAATTTTCACTTTGTTGGTTATACATGATGAGGATAGCTGAAGCATTAACCATTTGTGCAGTTATTGCATTTTTTATGAATGTGCAGTTACCACAAGCACCTGCACCAACAAACTCAGTATCCTCTATACCATTGACCCAAGTTTGCACTTTTACCTGATAAAATAGGATTTGACATTAATAATCACCACTTAAACTTGACACTTATTAATTAATGAAGCACTAAACTTTGATATAAAATATCTAATTGAACAAATTAAACATTGATAGTCCATGTTGTGGAGAAGAGAAATAAAACCCAGAAATGAAATATGAAAAAGAAGTAAACTTCACACCAAAACGAATTGATTCTCACAACCAAGCTTCTTGACAGTAGAATCATCACCGTGAAGAAGAATAAGAATTAAAACACACAATACAACAACCCACGAATTCTTCTCCAGAGCCATGGAATCGTGCACCATTCTCAGTCTCAACAATGATTATGGATACATTAAAGAGACAGTATTTCGGAGAAATTGATGAACTTTGTTTTGAACCATAAAAACAAAAGGGTAAAAAAGCATAATATTAATATTAATGAAAATTATAATAATATATGCAGAGTGAACGGGTCTCATGGGACAGGGTTGAATTAACACAAAAATCAATTATTAATTAATCAATCAATTAATATAATATATAAAAAGTGTTTTACAAAAGTGGTCATTATTATTAACTTGATACTTTTACGGTCTGGTTTGAAATGATTTTTTTAATTAGTGTTTTGTTAACTATGATTTTAGTTAAATGATTTTTTAAGCTACTAGAAACACAGTTGTTCTAAGTAGCTTTACATAAAAAACAAGAAACTTCTTAAAGGAAAGATTTGAAGATATAGGCACATGTGTATGAAGAAATCAATTATGCTTTGCTAGAAGTTCTTTTTTTTTGTGCGAATAACCGAATACATAACATGCATATACTATGTTTCCTCAACTGTTTTTTTAACCTGAATATAAAAGGATGATTTAATTGGAGGTGAATTAATGTTGGTCAATAAGGTAGTGTCGATATTAGTGTTGGCCATGAATTAATGAACATGGATGTTGCATCGATCGAAATAGCGTCAACCATGAAATCGATGAAGGGTTGAGTAATGTGACACTAATTTGTTCTTTAATGTTAAACTGATGGAAGGTCGAATGATATAACACTAATTTGTTCTTTAATGTCGATTTTTCGAATCTAGTATGGAATTTTGGCAAATATTAATTATAAGAAATGTTCTCTAACAAAAGGTTGGTTGTATGACATATTATATTATATCAATAATGAAATTGCATGGTGAAATTAATAGTTAAGATGTCTATGCATGTGATAATAAGATATCAGAGAAAAGGATGTGTAAGTGTGTTGCTCAATTCAGAATCAGATATGACCTCTCTCCACCCTCCATTAGGATTTAGGAGGTTGTTCATATTGATAGTCTCCTTCCATAAATTTTGTTCACAGCCATGTCCTTTCTTAAGGACATTGAATTTAACCAATGAGTCTGCTTGAAAAGGAGATTAAAGACAAATTTGGTACAGTTGCAATGTGGTTTTCAGTGAAAATAAAAGGATCATTATTGTCAACAATTCACTGGATCTAAAGCTTCAGATATTGATACAACCAAATTGTAATAATTTTTAGATGCAACGTTATGCTCCAAAATCATTATTGATTTCCTCTCCAAACCCTTTCAAGTTTCAATATCTGGTTTTTTAGAGGCTCGGTCTAAGATGCATGACTTTATCCCTATTGTCTTCCAATTTCTATTATGCAAAGTCAGAACAAAGAGTAATCGATTAGAAAGTTCTTATTAGTTGTCATCTAGATTCAATAAAACATGATAAATAAAAGTTGAAGGAGAGGAAAGAAGAGCAATGAGAGACAGAAAGGGTAGGGTGAGGTTGAGCAGAAAACATACAGGAACGAAAATAAATTGAAGTGTTTATTAATTAACCGCATCTAATCTTTCTTGTCTATGTTTTATTTGTTAAGTATTAAGGAGATTATTTTATAGGGATATATCATATACAGTAATGCTCTTATCCTAATCAACATGTCTTGTAGCCTCAATACTCTCATCTTTCCTAGACTTGCCAAGTGATTTATTGGCATCCGATCCAGAATAGGTGTAAACGCTTCACTTCTCTTCTTCCACGTCCTTCGCTGACTTATCAGATTCACGAGGACTCGGCAGCTTCTTCTCAACATCTACAGAGTTTGCAATTGGAAATGGCACTGTTCCATTGCTTCTCTTTGAAGTTGATCCATCTATGGTAAGAGTAGACACCTCATCCCGGGAGGCATACCAAGAATTACCGCAGCCAATACATTCCAGCTGAAAAGGTAGAGCACCAATCAAACCAACCCATGAATGTGAGGAAGAATTTTTTATGAATTCTGGAAGCAGAGAAGATGCAAACCTGATAACGGTCACTATCTCCAGCACGGATAATATCCCTCACGCCCACCTTAGATTTGTTGCATCTTGAGCAGCGGGCATCTGTCATCTGTTTCAGAGGCGGGAAAGCTGAAATCAGCAGATAACTTCATTCAACTTAACAGAGAATAAAACTACGGCGGGAAAAGTAACCTGAATGTTTTGCAACTCATCAGGCTCTTTCTTGGCTATTTCCTCATCAGTCAAACCCTCCTGGAGTTCAGATATTTAGTATATCAACACAAGAAAATGCACAGTCCACAAGCACAAATAGCTTCAGATTCATGACAGAAGTAAATAGTATTTCAATTCATGGTTGCTTCATCATGTGCCTATGTATTTATGTTGTTTCAATAACAGACAAAGCACAAATAGCTTATTAAAATGTCAACATTATTTCAGAGATCCCTCCATAAAGCATGAGCCACTTCAGAACTTCAGATAAAATTCAGGCCAGAAGTACATTATTTTCCTTTCTTGAAATAAAGATGTTAGATGGACGGAATATGCTGAAGACCACTACCGAAAATTGAACCAATAATATTGGCTGATAAAAAATAAAAACCAGATATATCATGTTAAAGACAAATCCCAATAGAAAGCATACCTTCAATTCAGTGGGTGTCATATTTACTATTTTTGAAGGTTCCAACTCTCCATTTAATAGACGACGTGCAAGCAATGCATTGCTCTTCAAAGAACCCAAATAAAAAAGTAGAATAATGAAAATATCAGTTCATTGTTATCATAGCAGACAAAAAGATCAATTCATTGGATGTGTAACATTATTACTTAGTATGCAGCAACATGATCATCCAACCATTCAATTTATCACTTCTTCAATGAGTAAAAAGATAAATCATTCTATCAGGCATTCTTAAGTTTTAACCTCCTAGACATAAATTTTAATAAATAACACAAGTAGAGAAGTCCCACTTTAAAATGTAGTATAAATGTATTTTTTTTCCAATGTCACCCATGTGTAAATTTTCCAAAAACTTAAATGCAATGGTTATAGATACTTCAAGTGTAGATCAGCTTCTGACCTTAAGATTAAAATCTAGGGACCGCAACTTTTGGTTATACTTCTGAAAATCTGATGAAAGAGCTTCATGTGAAGCTTTTTCAAGAGCAACTATTGCAGGAACTGCAGCATCTGGCCAGATAAAATACTTGGAAACCTGTAGAGTGGAAAAAGATTAATGAAGCCATATACCCCTTATTGAAAAGGTGATTAAAGGGGGGGAAATACCAGACAGTGAGCAATTGACAACTGCTTGATTATACACATCTTTTACCTTTTCAGCCTTCACTTGAGAATCATTTCGGGAATCTGAACTTGTATTATTGCTTGTATTTTTTATTTCAGAAAATTTGGCATTTTGTAATCCCTTGTCATCCCTTTCTGTGCTACCATCAGAATTACACATGTACTGAATGTGCTGAAGCATCCTCTCCAACCATTTGTCACGATGGGCATCTCCAGTTAGTGCATTGAAATTCATCAGTATGCGATAATGCTCTGAGGCATTATTTAGACAGCTCCCTGGTGTTTCAGGCTTCAAATGTTTGTCACTAGTAGGATTTTCTGCCTCCTCCATTGAAACATCAAGAGGCGAAATGTTCTTTCTCATAGATATTCGTTTATTTTTCACCTCGTGATCCTGATCTGCAGGGGCTTGTCCAGTCTCAATGTCAAGTAGATCATTACCTATACATCTTAGAGTTTTCTCAATGAGCACATTAATTTCTTTTTGTTTGCCGCTGTGAAAGTCCTTATCATCAGTTAACCTAAAGAGTTTTCTTTCTTCAACATCATACACCTTTTGTATAATAAACCCAGGATATTGCTTACGCTTTGGAAGCTGTTTGTGAGGAGGAATAAAATGTGTGATACACTTATGCATAATAGACTCGGCAGGAACCTCATCTTGGTGGAAACTATAAAAGAGCTCCCTTGTATCAATTGGCTTCCAGGATCCACCGCCTTTTTTTGGTGCTTCTTCGGGACGATAAAACCATTGCCCTGTCATCATCATGCTACCATCTCGGCGCTGTGTAATATCCTACCACAAGAACAACTCTAGGAATCAGAGATTGAAAGGAGGCAAGGTATTAAAATTAACCTCAATTGCAGCAGCTAAAATATTGAATGTTTAGTTTCTCCAACTGTATCACAAAAACTTGCATAGAAATGTGTCAGTTGGGCACATCCAATAAAAAAATTATGACACTTTTAAAAACATAATGGGTGTTAGGATTTTGATTGGCTGTGCCCGATAGGCACATTGTCGATGCAAGGAATACATACTTGTTACAACCAATCAAATTAACAGTTCCACATCATTATAATAACAACTCTAAAACATTTATTAAATTTAATTGTTTTAACCTATCAAAATTCATCTAAACATAACACAAAGTGTGGTGACATGTGACCGTCATGACTGCAACTGCAATTGTAACATCATTTCCTCAAATTCAAAGTCTAAGACATGAAAGGAGCACAAATCAAAAATTCAAAATTGGATAAGGTAATTGAATTACCTTAATAATGGCGACATATGGTTTTTGTTCTGAATCCTCGGGAATGAGAAGAACAGGATCCTCCTGAAGAAACAATAAAGAAATGATGATAACCTATTTATATAATTAATTGGAAATAAATGAACCATTGATAGAGACTTACGAGTGTGTAATGATTAGTATCATATTCGAGCGTGTGGAAATGTTTCCTTCTGTTTTTCCCTTTTCCTGAAACCCTAACCGGATCTCCAACAGGTTTAGCTTCCGCTAACGCTTCCTCTTTTTCCTCTTCTCCTTCTTCTTCTTCTTCTTCTTCTAATTCTTCCTCATTATTCTTATTTTCTTTGGATTTCACATTATTATCTTCTTCTTCTTCTTCATCATCGTCTTCATATAGAAGCTGCATCCTCTTCCTCTTCGGTTGTTGCTTGGATTGTGAAGGAGGTTGAAGCGGCGCTTCATCTTCATCATCGCTAGTAGCTATCTGAGTGAACCGTCGATTCACCATTTTCTTCCTCTTCTTATTATCGCAATGCCAATTCCAATTCACACAAAAACGCAACGCTTTCAAATTCAAATTAATCAAATAATTCTCTATCAAAAAATAACTCTACCTTTGCAGTGGAAAATGAATGAATGAAAAATCTGAATTACGAAGAGTGAGAAACGCCATTCGCATGTGAGTGAAGTTTTTTATATATATACGATGGTTCCGCGCAGTTTTCATCCTTTTTATATTACGACCCCGCCTCTTATATAGTATTCTTTTTATTTTTATATATTGCTTAAAATATAATTATTGTTCCCTAATTTCAATATTTCCCCAAATTAATTCCCCTTTTCCTTCCAACTTTATTATATTCACTTCTTTTTTTATTCTTCTATACATTTTTATTTCCAAACATATGTTATCATCCAATGAATATAGTTATCCTAAGCTGTTAAAGTCTCGCCAAGGTTTAGTCTTTGAGAATAATACTGGTTGGAATGAGTATTTACATTTCAAAATGGTGAAGGATTGTAGTACCAAGAATTTTTTTTTTTTGAGTTTCCCATAGGTATCATCGTATTGGAGGCAGTTCTATTCGAGTCGGGAACATCCACAGGTACGTGAGACTAACTCTCCCAACGGACATTTTTTCCATCCACAAGACTCGAACCCGAGTTCTAGTACCAAGAAAACTCTGATGACAATAGTTGGATATTTTATTTTATTTTATTTTTAATTAAAATGTAATAAAATGTTAATATTAATATTTGAAGAAGGAAGGAAAAGCCCATAGACTACTTCATTCAATCTCTCCCACCTCTTAATAATTATTCTTGCATACTCAACTCATTATTAAACAAAATCAAAAAATATAGAACTAAAAAATATTTGCACAATTCAATAACAATCCATAACCTCCCAAATTAGATTTACATATTCACCTCATCTTCTTCAACTTCAAATTAGTGTCACCTTAGAACAAAATTGCAAATCCAAACAAAACATAACCTTCCAATTCACTTTAGCTTGTTACCTTTCTACCCTAAATTTTTTAACATTTTGTGTGATTTGACAATAATCACCTAATTCTTTTGATGGTCTTTAAAATGTGATTAGTACTTGATAACTTTGAAATTGACAAGTTTATCAAATCAGAATTATAAGCTAATTTGCATTGTAAATCTAGCCAATACAATCACTTATTTAAATAATTTTATAGGCTAATACCAAATATCAATCAAATAATGAAATTAACAAATAATCAAATCAATCAATAACTTATTATATCATCTCACTCTAATATAATGAGATGATATAACTAATCCTCACAAACAATCCTATTCTTTCATATGAGAATAACTAATCCTCACAAACAATCTCACAATAATGAACTTCACAACCTTTAATTATAGGAAAATGATGTATCATATTGCTAATCTAATTATAAATGATATGTGTAACTTTTTTATGAATATAGAATTTAATAGGAAGGTATAACATTGTTCTTTTATATATTGCGTCATACTGCCATGTGTCGAACTTCATTTTACAGAAGAGAATAAAATATCTCTTTATACGAGGAGATAATTTATTTCCTTAAATCTACTTAATATTTGACATGTGTTTTATTTTCTTACTGTCAAGAATTTTCATTTTAAAATATAATATAAAAAGAAAAATTATCTTATAGTATAAGGAGATACTTTATTCTCTTTTCAAAAAATCATCATAATTAACTAATTGTATGAGTTTCACTATTATTCATAAAAGTAAATACTCATTTTAGTCATTCATCTTTTTTGATCTTATCAGTTTAGTCCTTCACAAAAAAAGACCTAAAATGGTCCCTAAAAATTTCAAATATGAGTCAAATTCTGTATAAGCAATTTTCCATTGTCTCTTGGTCAAAATTCTCTTTAAAAAGTCTTTATTTTATTTATACTATATATTTTGACGGACACAATTATGCGCGTCAAGTCAACCATTAATTTCAATAATTTTAATATTATAAAATAATAACACTTTCGTAGATAACAAATATAAGATATAAATTTATTTTTACGATAAATTTAATTCCACTAAAGAAAAGTCAAGCTTGAAAATCTAAAAAAACTCTTACCCCATTAAGTACATCCGTATTCAATATTTAATTTAGTTTCTTGGGTTGCTTAAACATCAATCATTAGCAAAACTATTTCCTATTGTATTCCATTCACATGAACAGGTTCACCTGACTCCAAAAGATATCTCATTCTTTGTCACAAGTCAATCATATATTAACTTGTGGATAAAATAAAACTGTTAAAAACAAAAAAGTAATAAAATGAACAGTCTAATTGGTTTGGGACACGATATACATTTTCTCAATCCTTTATAACCATTAACCCAAACAAAACCTTAATTATGAATTCAGCCTGTTTTTTTTCCCTTTTCCAAAGAAAGAAAAATATTGCTGCAACCAAAGTATTAAACTACTGTTGCTCACTCAGACAAACTAACATCACATAGCAAAAAATAAAAAAATATCTATATCAGTAACCATGCAAGGCTCAAAACTGTACCAGCAACAGAAGAAAATCCTTTAAAAACAATAATTTGCTTGAAAGTGTAATTGATAGAGAAAACGAAAAACTTTTAAGGTATAATCTAAATTAAATTAGAACTCAAATTGACCAATTTAGAAAATCTCCCTACTTGTAAAAAGGATGGAATTGTCAAATTAGCAACTCGGATTTTACAATGCTTGTTGCTCTGAGTACTTTACTATAAACTACTCCAGGATTTTCTGTCTTTTGCTTGATATGCCCAGAGTTTTTTCTCCATCTACTTTTGCAGACATGCTTGCAGTTTCACTAGTTTTTTTGTTTGAGGCTGAATTATTTCTTTTTCTCTTCTTCCCTCCTAACAAGGTTGGAGTGCCTGTACTCGATGGAGTCACTGGACTACCATGAATGAAGGCCATGTGCTTGATGGGCTTTGTAGAAAGTTTCGAATTTGAAAATGATTTGCGCTTTGATTTAGGTTTTGATGGGTATAATCCTTTTAGATATCCAATAGGGGTACCTCTCATCAAATTCTGGTGCAAACAGAAATGACACTTGAACACTACATTGTTCTGAGTGTTGTTATTACCATAATTGTTGTGCTTACGCTTGACCTTTGATCGATCCTTCTCTATTCGTACAGTTGAATTTAAACCAGGATGAAGTGCAGTTTCACATCTGCAGAATAGTCAAACGATGATCAGGGCTGATAAACATGTTTCATATTCAATCTTATGAAGTCTCCTTCCAAGTATCAACTATTTCAAGATAATATAAGAACTGAGTAATGTCTAACACAAATAAGAACCAAAGAAAGAGTCTTTGTCAGCATTTTAGAAGTAGCTTCAAACATTTTCGAGGTATTAGATCTTCTCTCATATATCATTTCTCTGATTCAATCAAAATACACTAATAGCTAAATATAAGAAAATGCTTTGATAATGTACCACATGGATGCTAATATTAACACTGTATCATGTCAACATCAAGTACTTTCCCACTTGGTGGGCTACTTTAATCAAATGACCTACAATAAAACATGTCTATAGATACACCACTAACATATATATCAATCCTTCTTAGTAGTTATGTAATTTGCATATAGTTTTTCTTACTATTCCTTCATCTCTTGCCATTGGGTTATCTTCTATGTAATTCATCCTCTTAATGGGACTTCTATACATTTCCTCCACACATGAGAAACCACCTAAGGTGAGATTCTACAATATTTTCTATTATAAGGGCCCTTTGTTTGATTAAAAAAAAGTGATTTAGATTATATAAGTTAAGTAACTTATTTTTTTTATAGATTTTGGTGTAAAAATTTGGTTAAAATCAAACTAATCATGGGTTCTATGCTCTTTTTTTCCTCTTCTATAAACCCAATTACAATTTAAAGGTACTCAAAGTAGATTATGGAAAATAAAAGGTTTATAAACAAACCTCTGGCAAGTAAGAAAGGAAGGATCATTTGGCAATCCCATAGCCTCTCCCATATTGGCCACCTGGTGGCAATAGAAGGCACCCAAAGAGGGTATAGGAGCCTCAGTAGTGGCCCACAATGCTAATTGTTTCAAGTGGTTGAACCTCATCATTGACTTGACATTAGTGGATGGTCTTGTTTGTATGCCTTCTTCCCTTGGAAAGTTTCTGGGTCCTCCTTTGTTCATGTCTATGAGGAATTTCGTCGAACACCTGCTATGCATAGATGTTTAGGCTTCCAACATAATCATATAGTCAAATAGCGAAATAGAAATGAATCAAAAATCAATTTTGAAAAGATGAAAATACCTCACAATCGAATCTACAGGTGGGTATCCAGATTCCAAAGGTTGAAATTTTGAAAAAGCTGTTTTTGTCTCAGTGTTGCGAATATGAATGGGGATTTGATTTTACAAATTAGGTTGGGTTGGGTCCAAGCCCATTTTTCATTTGAATTGACCCACCGTGGCTAAGAGCTCAATTTAAAAATAATAATCATTTTAAATTTATTTGGTTAGGCTTTTATATAAATAAATAAATAAATAAAACACCTCCTAAAATTAACTGTTCTAGGAAAGCTCCATTTATGTAGCTTTTGGGGAAAAGGTTTTTTTTCCTTGAAGTGAAATCACTTCTCAGACTTATAACCAAATAGAACATAAGTTCTGATTTTACAAAAAGTACCGGGTGGATAGAGATTCTATCAAGTATTCAATTTTTATATATTTTATTAAAAAATTAGAATATATTCTTATATTTAGTATACTTTAGTTTCTATCTTTTTTACTTAATGATATATAAATTCTAGGAATTCAAGAAAAAAATCAATGAATTGCAAAAAACTTTTTATGAATTGAAAGAGTTTCAAGACATATGTATTAAAAATAGAGTTTTTGTTGAAACATAGTTTATTGACAACTATTAATAAGAGTTTTCTATACTATTTAAAATTAGTGCAAGCTACAGTTACATCCAAAAATGAATATCAAAACTAAGTAAATAGAATGATACAAATATTTGTTTCCCACATTGTGACCCTTATTATTGGATTTGAATCTAATGAAAAAAGTGAAAGTGGAAATAGATGATTGGATTGAAGTATGTTCTTGTTGTTCATGATCATCACCGATAGCCGACATCAAAGGTTTCACCGAACAACACTTGTCAACCACTCTCAATAACATAAGCTCTTCCAACAGTTTTACGTGCCATTCATTACGAGGACACGTGGATCACAACCAAAACCATATATATATATACTTTACATTCAAACCTCTTATCCATAATTCCTCTCTACTCTATTTCATTCTCCTTCATTTGGGTGCAATGGAACTTATATACCAGAAATGGATATCAAGAAGTATGGTTTTGGAGAAAGTGGAGTCAACACTAAAGGAAGATAGCACTTTTAATTTGTCTTCCATATCTTATGATCACTATTTGCACAAAGGAAGATGCAGAAGAGGTCATAGAGTTATTGTTGCTAGTGGTCCAGCAACAGAAGCTCCTGTTTTTGCCACAAAGCCTTTGAAAAAAGATGATCTCATTCATTACTTTGTATCTGGTTGCAAGCCCAAACAAAAGTGGAGGTTACCTAGTTACATGTTCACATCATTCTAGATGATGTGTACTCACCTGTCCCAAATGGTGTCTCATTGTCTGTCCCAAACCAATTATATATTGACACGTGAAAAGAAAAATAAAAAGTAATAAAATGTAGTACTCTGATGACTTGGGACATGGAGTACGATACTGTTTGGGACAGGTGATCTTTGTCCGTGTACTTACATAATTTACCTTAATTACCTAACTTGTGTATGGTATTTGCAGAATAGGTACTGAGCATGAGAAGTTTGGCTTTGAGTTTGAAACTTTGCATCCTATTAATTACAAACAAATAACATCTTTGCTTAATGGCATTGCTTTGAGGTTTGATTGGGATAAAATCATGGAAGGTGACAACATCATAGGACTCAAAAAGGTAACTTGAATACATGTAGTGCATGTTTGGTTTCACTTTCTAGCCAAAAGCTACAACTAGTAGCATTGAGCTAACATGATTTTGAACCTTTCAATCTTTGGTTCATACTTGCATGACATTGATGAATTATTGCTCTAGGGAAAGCAAAGCATATCATTAGAGCCTGGTGGCCAGTTAGAGCTTAGTGGCATGCCTTTGAAAACATTGCATCAAACTTATGATGAGATTAATTCACACCTCTATCAGGTTAGTAAATGCAAAAGTTATTTGTTGAAACATGCAATGTGTTACTGAGAACAATATCACATGTGTTTTTTGAAGGCTGTTCTGGCTAAGTGATTAAAAACAATATCACATTTTATACACACCTCAAGTGATAAATCACAATGTATTGTTTGATAGGCTAAAACAGTTGCAGAAGAAATGGGAATTGGATTTTTGGGTTTAGGCTTCCAACCTAAATGGAGAGTGGAAGACATACCTAGAGTACCTAAGGTAATATTTACCATGTTGTATATGTTGTTGTACATCTTTAGCATTGTTTTAAATTAATGATCTTTCTAACAACAAGACGTTGGTCCAATGGTCCAATGGTATAAGGCCCCACTGGATCCCAAGGTCGAGAGTTAGACTCTTGGGAGCGACACTTGTTGGAAGAAACAACTACGACCCCGAAAGGGATTAGTTCCTTCAAAAGAATAGTACCCAAAAAAAATTTAATGATATTTCTGATTGCTGGACTTCTTTGCTGCTATTTTGTTTCTCAATTGTTATATTCATTATGTTTGTGCTCTTCTACTGCACAACTTTTTCACAGTTATATTCTTTTGTGATTTCTCAAAATTTCACTTCTAGATACCTTCTTGCAGGTACGATATAACATTATGCAAAATTACTTCCATAATTTTGGCTTACCTGGAATTGAACCTTTGTTAATGACATGCTCTGTTCAGGTAAGATTAACACAATTACTAGGAATACCCTACTAATAATTTTTGTAATGTAGGTACTTTAGAAAATTTATCCCCTTCTTTATGGTTAGTAATAGTATAATAACATAAGTTAATCATGGTTTCAGGTGAATTTGGACTTCAGTTCTGAAGCAGATATGATAAAGAAAATGCGCGCTAGTATTGCGTTACAGCCGGTAAGAAATTATGGTTCATCATCCTAATGTTAATAAAAGTTTCCTGATTGCTATAGTGTGTAACTTGTGTAACAATTAAAACAGTTGGCTGCAGCCTTATTTGCAAATTCACCCTTCACAGAAGGAATTTCTAATGGTTATCGCAGCATAAGAAGGTGTGTGAAAAATTATTGTTCAACTTTCACCCAATGATTTGTTTTCTAGTCTGCATTAAACTTTTTTCTTGTGCTTAAACAGCCATAAGGTGGACCAACTTGACAAATGTCGCACCGGCATGATTCCCTTTGTTTTTTATGACACATTTGGGTATGCTTTCTTTTATAAAATTTACTTCTTAATGTTATTAGAGTGTTTCCCTTTCAAATCATTATGATCCATTAGAAGAAATTATTCATTGAATAATACTGTCATGGAAGATTTTAAATGTTTCTTACAAGTGCTTGAGATCTGTTAACACATTTAAGGTATAGGACATTGAATGGAATGAATAATTTATTTACCTGTTTAGCATGATTTATATTGTTTTTCTTCTGGTAGGTTTGAGCAGTATGTTGATTATGCTCTCGATGTGCCGATGATGTTTGTTTATCGAAACAACAAGTATATCGACTGTGGTGGCATGTCATTCCGGGTTATCTTCTGTTCTTATCTCTCAAATCCTTCAATGTTGTTTAACCACATGTTAAGAACTATTCTTATGAAGATGTAAGTTGGTGATTTCTGCAGCAAATTTGTTCTTAGTTGATGCATTGTTATGCAGGACTTCATGGCAGGTAAACTCCCTGCTATTCCAGGCCAAGTGCCAACTCTCAGTGACTGGGAGAATCATCTTACAACCATATTTCCTGAGGTTGAGACTTACTATCACTAACAACATTAAGGATTTTGAGTATCTCTAAATGTCGGTTGCGGCGCCGGCTAAGTTGGCCACTGTTAAATTTGTTTAGGTCAGGCTAAAGAGATACATGGAAATGAGGGGTGCTGATGGAGGGCCTTTAAACATGTTATGTGCCTTGCCAGCTTTTTGGGTAATTGATCTATCTTTGAACTGCATATTACAATAACATTCATCTTACAGATATTTTCTTCTTTTGAGCTATAAAGAACATCACATAATTGGATTTAAGTATCAAAGGTTATGAAGCTTGCTTGATAAGGTATGTAATGGGAGGTTATGAAATGTTTACATGCCCATGTATGTATCAAGAAACTATAAGTTGAGAACCAACGAATGTTGGTTTAAGTGGTACATGCTTGATTTCTTTTAAGCAATGTCTCAAGTTCGAGTCTTTTGGATGGAAAAAATACACGTTGGGAGAGTTAGCCCCACATATTGAATGTTCCCGTGGAAAACAAAAAAAACTATATGGTGAGAGATGTGGTCTTACATATTTGCCCTTTTCCTCATCATCTCATAATAACATTTTCATATTATACTAAGTCCTAATGAAGTTCATCAATCTTCATATGCTGTCATAGTTAAATGTGGTTACATTTCCAATGTCAGGTAGGTTTACTATATGATGAGGTATCACTACATAATGTTCTAGATATGATTGCTGATTGGACCCCTGAAGACATGCAGAATATGAGGAATAAGGTAATGGAAAATATCAAACCAAACATTTATGTTCATTGGAAAAATCTACTCTTGCTAAATGCAGACATTGTGCTAGCCTTATTCTCTAAACTACAACCTAATATTTATAACTTGCAAATCTAGGTTCCTATCACTGGTTTAAGGACACCATTTCATGGTAGAATGCTGCTACATGTTGCCGAGGATGTTTTGAAGTGGGCAAAGGTTTCTTAAATGTTGATCATGCTAATTGTTTTGTTGATTTTATTATCTTACAAGTCTGAAACTGGGTCTATAATATAGTATTTTTTGCAGGATGGCTTAGACAGGAGATGCTTAAATGAATCCATTTTTCTTGACCCATTGAAGGAAGTGGTTACAACAGGTATATAAGTTTAGGGTGCGATCTTCTGTTCCAAAAAGCGTATCACTCCAAGTAATACTGCTTGTGATTGATCAAAAAATATTTAATCATTAAATTTTTAACTTAAATATATTTTTTCAACCAATCATAAACAATGACATATTATTCTGGGAGAATAGATGTTTGCGAGTTTTATTTTTCATTTGTTAATGTGGCATATAATTACATGCATTATACCATGGGCAGGTTCAACACCAGCTGATAAACTTTTGAAGATGTATAATAAAAAGTGGGGAAACAACATAGATCATGTATTTAGAGAGTGTTGCTACTAAGATACATGAAGAAGAGGATTCAGATTTGAAATAAGAGCTTCATGCAAAATGTTGACTTGCATGCAACTTTTTACAATGTTGACTTTATAGCTTTAATATGTCTCTGTTTATTATCATCAATAAAGGAATGTAGAATATGCATAACTTATGGTTTGACTAAATTGCTTTGTTCAGTCACATGTAATTGGCAAGAAACATTTTGTTTTGAATCTCTGAGGAAAGATTAACTTTATGGTTCTATTATGATAATAAAGCATGACTATAAAAAACAACTTATTAGTGGGTAATATAAAACAAATTATTCATTAACTATTTCTGCTCCTCTTGTCAAATGTCTAATCAACTAGACTCAATTATTTAAAGGAGTCCACAAATTTGTTTAAGCTTTATATTAAGAACTCTTGAGTCACTCTTGGTGAATATTTAATTATGTTCAAAATTTTACATTACTTTTTTTATAGTGGAAACTGATCTTATGAATTATGCAATGTGTTGTTAGTTTTTTTTAGTTCTTGGGACCTTCAATCTTTTGGATAAATAATTCGTAGTTATCTCTTACAAAAAGGTTATTATGTGAGTCGAATAATGACCTTTAGTTTTGAAAGATATTACGAATTGTAACTTTGTCTTATTATTAAACCAATGTCATTTTGCAAAATCTAATCCAAGGATTGTGTATGAAGAAAAAAACTCAACTAAAATCACTATATGATACACACTTCCTTATTTATTTTCCATCATATGCAACTATTGCATGAATATGCAACTATTGCATGAATAACTAACTATGAATGAACAATATTATGGGCTACATTAGAACCATGATATTTTTGTAATATATTAATTCTTCAAAAGAAAACCCACTTTGGATTCCTTTAGCAATATCCCAACCACTGAGTAATTGAACATGAAAATAGTTGTATTGAGAAAAAGACAGGTTGCCAAGGAAACAATGATGTCCCTAATAATTGAATTTCATATCCTCTGTCAAGATACTCCTTTGATTCACTAGGACCCTTAAATCATTAACAATGTATACAGTTTCATCTCCAGTGAGTAACTGAGAATTATTAATTGAATTCCACCTAAAATTGACATGCCTTAGTTCTTTATTTTTGTAGCATATTGGAATTATGTTATTACCAACATATAAAATAGTAATATTTTGAGAGTCAGACTCCTCTCTATATTATTGTAGATGACAGTTAAGTTTTTTAGCGTATTTTTAAGGACAAATATGTAATAACAATGTAAAATAAGGAGATAAAAGTATTATTGTCTTTTAGTTTTTTTTATGTATTTTCAATTAACTGGCCTCTCCGGTGATGGAGACGAGTCTCACTCTTGTTTTGGATGGTTGGTCTTAGTCTAGTAAATGAGGTGATGAAAACTCATTGTCAAATCACTGTGGAAAAGCAAGGTGACCAAACTAGGAAATGGACAATTTTGCAAACCCATTGAACAGATGGGATATCAACTTATCAAGTGGTTGGAAGGATTGATCATTTAGATCAACAATCATTTGTTTCACACCATTTTCCCCCTCATAAACCTCTTTTCAGAATTTTTTTTGAGGTAAATTATAATGATTATAAAACATAATTATGTCAAGATATTGGCATAGTGGTGTAAGGCCCCATTAGATCCATATGATGACCAAAAGAGTAATGGTTCATTTCTAGGAGCGACACTTATTAGGAGGGGTAGTCAGAACCTGAAAAAGATTAATTTCTTAGAGATACCCTTGATAGTATAAAAAACACATAATTATGATATTTAGTGTCATAAGAGGAATAACAGTTAGGAATTCAATGTAAGTTAACTTTGCATGATAAAAAGGAAACTCAATCTCAACAATATAATCACTTTCCCATAAATTTTCTTACTCAAATGTCATTCTGACACAAACAAAGATCACTTGTTCCAAATCGTGTCTTATTCTCTATTTTGGGTGACAATATATAATTGGTCTAGGACAAAGAACGAAATACAGTTGAGAACAAATGATGTCTACCATTCTCACACTAGTTAAAGACAATACTTTAAACTAGAGGTGCAAGTTGATATTTTCCAAATAAGATAGCTATGTATAGCTAGCAAAAGACTACATTATTAAGGATAGTGATGCTTTCTTATCCAGCTCATGAGTGTAGTTGGAGTTTGACATGGCCTCCTCCCAACAAACCCACATGAGCTTCTTAATTGAATTTATTTATTTTCCATTTGACAGAAAGAGAAGTACCAATAATCAGGGAGCAAATCTTCCGTCTTACAATTTATGTCACTCCATGTGCTATGAACTGTGATTCGTCAAAAAAAAGACTTAATAATTAAACTTTTAACTTCAATACAATTTTTCAACCAATCACAGTTCATGGTACGTAGAGCGACACATATTGTGGTAAAAGGAAATGTGCACCCCAATAATACTAGTACCAAACTTGTCATCTTATCCCTCTTATATTGCATCTACAAAAGGCCCTCCATTCATTATTTTTGTTACATAACATCAAGGACACACACTCTTTGAAGAAAAAGAATGAGAGAAATCCTTCACATTCAAGCAGGACAATGTGGCAACCAAATTGGAGGAAAGTTCTGGGAGGTTGTGTGTGATGAACATGGGATAGATCAAAGTGGAAATTATGTTGGAAACTCACACCTTCAACTAGAGAGAGTTAATGTTTACTATAATGAAGCAAGTGGTGGACGCTATGTTCCTAGAGCAGTGCTCATGGACCTTGAACCAGGGACCATGGACAGTTTACGTTCTGGTCCTTATGGAAAAATATTTAGACCTGATAACTTTGTGTTTGGACAAAATGGTGCTGGAAACAATTGGGCTAAAGGGCATTACACTGAGGGAGCAGAGCTTATTGATTCTGTTCTCGATGTCGTTCGCAAAGAAGCTGAGAACTGTGATTGCTTGCAAGGTAAGTTAGTACTTTGTTCCATTCATTAGTTCATCTGCTCATTAAATTTCTATGCATTGAGAATTCTTATGTATATCGACACGGGCGCGTTTGAGTAAACAACTCGATCAAATGGTTAAGAGCTTGAAGTTGTACTTCATAAGTTGTTTTTATAAGCCCGAGTAAGTTCGTCGTAAACTCTTTCAAATGCCCCTACATCTGGTCCAAATTCTTCAGCAAGTTTTAAGCTTTGAACTTGTTTATGGCTTTATATAGGAATGATAATGATCATATCTTAATTGTTGTTACATGGTTGAGTTTCAGGCTTCCAAGTCTGTCACTCACTGGGAGGTGGAACTGGGTCTGGAATGGGAACGTTGTTGATCTCGAAGATCAGAGAGGAGTATCCTGATAGGATGATGTTGACTTTCTCAGTGTTTCCATCCCCTAAGGTCTCTGACACTGTGGTTGAACCCTATAATGCAACCCTCTCTGTTCATCAACTAGTTGAGAATGCTGATGAGTGCATGGTACTTGACAATGAGGCACTCTACGATATCTGTTTCCGAACTCTCAAGCTCACAAATCCGAGTTGTAAGTGTCATCGTTCCTCGCCTTTCACTTCTCATGAATAAGATTATAAGTAGTCTTGCAATTGCATCACTGAGGCAATTGCGGTTAAAGGAACGTAAACGCAATCGTGATCACAACTGTAATTGAAAATCATGTCCTGTATGTAATGTGCTTTACCTGGTTGTATTGTCTAACATAATATACATGAGAGTGACTGATATGTGTGTGTTGCACAGTTGGTGATCTCAACCATTTGATCTCAACAACAATGAGTGGAGTAACATGCTGTCTTCGCTTTCCCGGCCAACTCAACTCCGATCTCCGCAAACTAGCTGTGAATCTCATCCCTTTCCCACGTCTACACTTTTTCATGGTTGGTTTCGCTCCTTTAACATCCCGTGGCTCCCAAAAGTACAGAGCTCTCACCATTCCTGAACTTACACAACAAATGTGGGATTCGAAAAACATGATGTGTGCTGCAGATCCAAGACATGGAAGGTACCTAACAGCCTCAGCCATGTTCCGTGGCAAAATGAGCACCAAGGAAGTCGATGAACAAATGATAAACGTGCAGAACAAGAACTCATCCTACTTTGTTGAATGGATACCAAACAATGTGAAATCAAGTGTTTGTGATATACCACCAACTGGTTTATCCATGTCATCCACATTCATGGGGAATTCTACGTCGATCCAAGAGATGTTTAGGCGTGTTTCGGAGCAATTCACGGTCATGTTTAAGAGAAAGGCTTTCTTACATTGGTACACTGGAGAAGGAATGGATGAGATGGAATTCACTGAGGCTGAGAGTAACATGAATGACTTGGTAGCTGAGTATCAACAGTATCAAGATGCAGCAGCAGTGGAAGAAGAAGATTTTGATGAAGAGGAAGAAGAATCTGCATGAGCATATATGAGAAGAGGAAGAATGTGTGCAAAGGTTGTCTTGTCTATTCAATTATGTTCTTATTTTTTCATGTTTATCTTTCTTTTGGGCTATTTGTTATGAGTTTTGTTAAGTTAATGTCTTCTGGTTGGAATTATAAATGCTTGCTCTTTGGAATATCAACTAAACTTCAAATTTGTGGCTTTTAGTACATATTTATTATGGTATAATCACAGGTCTGTTTCTGTGCAACCACAAACTCCATAGCCAGATTTACCACATACTCCCTCCATTATGAGCAAATATAAAGAACATGTGATATTGTGTCAAAACTACCCTTGTTAAGTTTTTACACTTTCTCTTTTTAATGTGTAGTCCATTTGATTTTCAAGTAAATTCTCTTATGCAATAAATATCAACTAGTGGTAACTTAGTGATTGTAGTAACATTATTTGCATTTATACAAAGTCGGAGGGATAAAGATTTGGTTGTTGTTGGATATAAAATCGGAGGGAGTAATATAGACTGAATTATTATTTGGTCAAGTGGAGGAGAGAAAGGAGGAAAAGCAAGCAATTGAGAGGATTAAAAAATCCTTGGTTACATTGAATCATTGGTGCCACATTTAATCATGGATGTGAAACCAAATGGTTATTCAATAATTTATTAGATACCAAATCATTACAACATGCAAATATGGCCTATGACAGCTATAATCCAATTTGCTCTGAAAATAAAATTACAAGCAAAACACCATCATTTGATATTCACCCGACAAATCGAAGACATAAACACACAAATCCTGGGAGCAACACTTGTTGGGAGGGATAGTCACGCACCCTAAAGGGATTAGTTCCTTACCCAAAGGGTGAGGGGATACCCTTGGTTTTACAAAAAAAACACAAATATGTCATTTACATCAAACTATGAACCAGTCATCCACAAGTATTAACCACTCTCAACTACTTTCTGTTTTTCTTCCATTCCAAGGTAGAACCCTTTTTGAGTGCTGCTTTGGCCTCCTCCTCCCTTCCCAGTGCAAAAAGAGCCACAGCTTGTAAATAAGATGCAAGTGACCAGTGAAGATATATTTCTTGTGCCTGCAGTGCAGCATTAAGTGCTTCTTCCGGCACATCGTTCATGAGATAACATAGACTACTGCGGGCATAAACTGTTGGAGAAACCATAGATCCAATTTCAATGAACTGCAATGCACACAAAATCATCAGTTACATGTCCTAAATGATCCACTATAGTTTGTATTTGAATATAACACAATCCATGGCATCATTCGCGATATCTTATTTTCTTTTCAACTTGGCTATAACTGTAAGGCTATAAAATATAGTCTTCAATCACCTTTTATAAATCTAGCAGTACAATATTTCAAAACTCCTTTCCATGTTGAGCAAGGAATTTTGTAACATTTTTCTATTATGAAATTAATTAGCATCTTCGAACTCTTGTTATTACATCCACCACGCAAGAAGAGGTCGGAAAGTTGCTATATACTGATAACAGTATTCAATATAACAAACTTAAAGAGACATATACTTCCTAACCTCTGTGTAGCTATTAATTGCTGTCTTGAAGTCCTTATGCCTAAAAGCAGCATCACCCTTCTTCTTCGAGTTCAACGCCTTTTGCAATTGGTCGACCCATATTTGGAATCCTAGCTATCGGGCATGAAAATTAATAATAATCAGGAGAAAAAAATGCAGAACTTAATCTAACTACAAAACAAGTCAGTGATGAAAGAAATCACATTTTTTTGACAGAATATCGGTATTCAAACTTCAACAGATAAGGGACAATTAACTATAAAAAATGAAAAAACAGAAGCAATGATGAATTATTTCAGGCTCAAACATAACCTTGCATTGACTCCCCATTCCAGACATGCTAAAAAGATTGAAAAACAATCGATGTAAAAGGAAAGAATGAGAATGAACCAAAAGCTTTAAATAGTTTATAACAGCTTCTACAATTCATGTATCATAAACAAACCTCAGTTGCAGTACCCTCTTCATCATCTTTATACCCAATCTTCATCATCACTTCATGTATAGCAGTCAAATCCATTTTTACACAAGCTTCACCGAGCGGAGAAAGGGGTAAAGCATCAGCATCAAATGGTATAGGCATTAGCACATGAGAGGGAACCTGAAAAAAAATGCAATCAAATTTCATTCCAGCTTACTAAAATCTGATTTCAATTCTCGGAAAAGATCAAAACCACTGGCTTCAGAATATAAACCGTTGATGATGACAGTAGAATAGAGAAAGATACGTAAATAAAAATTCTGCACATTCAGTTCAGTCCTAGAAAGACCAATCTTCCAGCATTCCTCAACTTGTTACTCTCATTCAAAGTATGAAGTTCAGCAATCCTTATGTTGATGAAAACATTTGTGGAATAACTAACCTCGGAATCCTTCTGTAGAGGTATTAAAGCTGAGACCAATGACTTGGGATTAGGGCGCTCTTGTGGTTCAGATTGTAAACAATGTGCAGCCAGACACAGTAAGTCGATTCGCTCGTCATTTGAAAGTTGGCCTTCTAAACAAGAATCTGTTAGAATCAGACCATTCTTGTCGCTAAACTGGTCAAGTGCCTGAAATATGCAAGTAAATGTTAGATTTACAACTAAACCAAAACCAGTACTGAATGCTCTCAAGCAAATAAACAAAAAAGCGGCTATTTAATATTAACAAGAGGTATGCATTTTCACATTACAATAAAGAATTACAAGCATGCACTGTTGATATGTGGAGAACTTGATGTTGTTGGAGCATGAGAGTACAATTTCATTTAACTGCGACACTATGCTTGGTTTTCATAACCATTTTTAACAAGGAAATGACTTACGTAGCGTGGAGGAATATGTTTTCCACTGAGAAGGTCAAGCAAAAGCGTCCCAAAGCTATAAGTTACACATTCTGGAGAAACTCTACCTGTATAACAGTAAAAAGAAGTAAGACAAATATCGTTATAAGACTAAAACATTAATCTAGGAACAATGGAATTATTATTGTAATCTAAGAACCAACATTTCTGGGAGAGCGTAATTATCGTGATCTAAGACTAAAATAGTATCGCAGTCAAAAATCACATCCAGTTAATTCCTCTTAAGTCTTATCAAACAAAAAGCGAGAAAACATTCATCATAAATGATAATGAAGATTCCAGAAGTAAAATATTGAAGAGCTTTTATGCAGAGACATTTTTGCTACAAGGGATGAAAACCATATCATATCACAATATGCCCAGATGACTTATACCTGACATCAAGTTTAGCTCCAAGCAAGAGACTTTCATGCACACTATACCATATAAAGACTTGTAATATTTTATTTTCATTAATAAAAGCATAAAAGAAAAAGTAGAACAAAATAAATTTAAAAGCAACCACAACCGAGGCTCACTTTGCATCTCCGGAATTCTGCACAGGAAACCGTGTGCAGTTATGCCTTAAGCAAGAATGAGTAGTATGCTAGTTGAACAGATTTGTGACAAAGCAAGACCATAATCAACATAGAAACTTCTACCAATTATGCTACAGTCCCATTTTCTCAGTCTCACAGCTCAGTACCCTTTATGTTAGCAAAAAGTACAAAAGAGAGAAGAGGACTAGAAATAACAGTGAAGACCGAGGAGAGAAGAACAGTAAATTAGTATATTTATGGTACTGAAGTTCAACCACCAAACACAGACATAGAAGGTCAAATAATATACAATCCTAATTTGAAAGGAAACATATTTCTTGTTGAAGGAGCTACCTGTCTTCACATACTCAGGTGGAGTAAATGCCAGGTTTGTGCTGTAACTTTTCCCAACTTGACTGTTTTTCATCAGACCAAAGCATGAGAGCCTAGGATTGGCTTCCTGAATAAGAGCAAAAAAGGACGGTCAAAACTTATTATTCGGGATTTCGGGGATTAAAACATGAAAGTTTACATCTATCCCAGTCTTACCTGTTCTAAAAACAATGGAATACAATTTCATGTAGGTCTCATGGCTATCTTTCTATTGGATATACTGCAATAAAGGTGATTCCTAGGTCCAATGATATGTTATTTGTGAAATATGCTTCATTTCAATTTTCCTTATTTTCAATTTAACAGGCATATGGGAAAGTCATGCAATGACTGGCCAATAAATGCATTTAGTCTTGGATCTTTATGCAACTTAAATCTTATTTGTCTATGCATTCATCTTATGCTGTGAAAATTTTGGAGTGAGTCCAAATCCAAATACTATTAGATTTTCAACTCTATTTTTATGCTATAATGCCTTATCCTTGGATAAGTAATGTTTTAGGTGTAAAAATATACTTGGTGAAAATCCTTTGTTATGGTTCTTATTCACTTTAGTCTGAACCATTTTCTTCAATGTGTCTCTCTACCCTAACTCATTTTCTCCTGCAGACACCTTCATAAACTCTCCCTCAAACACCAATTCATTTTTTATTGATTCTAGCCCAAAACCTATGAAACTCTACTCCAAATTTTATTGCTATAGTTCCAGCAATGAAAGACCCCTCCCCAAATTGTTTCTCAATCACATCATATTTGTTGATTTCACAATTTTTTTGTAGTTCTGCTTTTGACAATGATTGCTTCAAGTTTATATCTTTTAGTCCCCTCAATCAATGTTAATCACAACATAGATAAAGGAAATGAGCTTACGTTATCGAAAAGAACTCTGTAAGCATTTAGATCATGATACACTGCACATCCTTTGCTGGTACAGTATTCTAGAGCTTGGGCAACGCGCAACGCAACTCTCATTCGCATTGTCCAGTTCATGGGCTGATATTCCCCTAAATAATCATGTAACCCTATGTTAAAAGAAAAGCCGCGTAACTCTACTCAATAGAATGATAAGCCATATTGATCATTGAGGGAAAGTTGAGAATTACAGTTGAGAGTAAATAGTGATTAGTATAAGTAAGCAATTGAGAGTGTTAACAGTAAAAATAAAGGCGGCATCACGAGGCTCCCTCCCACTTATTGGGATCTGTTGAGGGTAAACATACACAGCCTTAATCACATTGTTCATAGGATTTAAACTAGTAATGTCATAGTTACTAAGCAACAACGAACAACCTTATCGTTGTGTCAAACTCCTAGAGTGTTAGTCTCACGTTTGAAATAAAACCTAGCAAAATGTAAAAGTTAGCACATGGAATCTGAACTATTGGACAGTTTTGTACTTACAATGGAACAAGTGGTTTGCCAAAGTATCATTGGGCATATATTCTGCAACAAGTAGCCTATTATCAGCTTCGCAACAACATCCGAGCAGGTTCGCCAATCGTTGGTTCCTTAGCTGACCAACAACCCTGGCTTCTTCCTGGTAAAGAGGGGAAGAGACTTAATGAGTTAAGCTAATAATCAAAAGCCATTTTTCTCAAAATGGTTAAAATCACTTAAATTGGCAGTATATGCAAATGTCACATGGAAAAAGAAAATTTTAGGTTGATATTTATGTATTTTTCTCTACTAATTCAATTTTTTGATTAAGGACAATAGAGACATGAACACTTATATCTATTGTACAAAGTGTTAGCACATGAATAACAAATGCTTACAAAAAATTGCATGGAATCTGGCCATGCAGATTTATTGAACCGTTTGACAGCAATTTCCACTTCATTAGCAAGTGTCCCCTTATAGATTACATTTGGAGCTTTTTCTCCATGCACAGAAACTATCTTTTCTTCTGCAAAACCAGAGGTAGCCTTCCAAAGTTCATCAAACTTGTACATACGAAATCGCTTCAAGTCGTTGGTCCCACTTTTATCTTCAATTTCTGAAGAGGAAAATACAAAATCAGCAATTTCAATCACTTAGCAGAAAGTACCACAAATAAAGAGTTATGTTATCTGAAAATCAAACTTTAAACATCATATCCGAGACCGTATACATTTATCTCTATGCATGCATGCGAAAACAAAAGTTGTCCAATATGTAGCCTATAGAGATAAATCACCTAACGGTACCCGCACCTATCTGCAGGTACCCATATGGATAGCGGATATTTTCGGGACTGGCGTGGGTACCCCACCACACATGTATCACCTACCGGTACAACCAATGTGGTCCTTGGTAGCTGGATCATTTTGTCCTGCACCCCAGCAGCATGCTAAGAACTTAGAGAACTTGTGACCCATTTCAATCCTATAATAATTCATCGAAAAATACAAGTTAGACACTTCAAATTCATCATAAAGTTCCTTTATTTTTGTTCAATTAAAACCATAGCATCAACATTGATACAAAACCTTGTAATGAATGAATCCAACAATCAAATTAGTTCCAAAACGAACATCGTTAAACCCTAAAAGCCAAAGCAAGAATTGATTTAAACACGCCATGCCATTCAGTCTAAATCATATGTGAAATTATTTTCTTCGAATTTTACTATATAATTGTGATTTTGGTTCCGTTCAGACAATGGTATCTATAAATTTATAATTAAAATCCTTAAATTTCATGTTTGAACATGCTAAGCGATTCAGTCAAAGTCATAAGAAAGTGAAAGGAACTTGTTCGTTTCTTTGTTCTGGTTTTACTATAATTTTGATTTTGGTTCCATTTTAACAACCGTATCTATAAAATTTATATTTAAAATCCTTAAATTCAATAAAATCGGTGGACAAGGAAAATGAAAGTTTTGTCAATTTCAATGGGAAGACTTGAAGATTTCAACTTTCTATGCTGCTATTGTTATATTTTGTTAACTAAATATTCATTTTAGTCTATTGTGTTTTTTTATTTTACTATTTTAATTTTTTTAAAGAAGAAAATTCCTAAAATGGTCACCAAATTTTTTAAATATGGGTTAAATTAGTTATTTTTAGTATGTTTTACAACACTTTGTTGGACTAATTTGACCCAAAAAGAACTAATTTAACTTACATTTAAAAAAATTGAAACTATTTTATGTTTTTTCTATTTTGGAAGATTAAACTAATAAGATCGAAAAAGATGAGGGACTAAAATGAATATTTAATCTATTTTATTTTAAACAACCTACTAAACTTTTATTATTTTGAAAGTGTGTTTGAAATTTAGTATTGATCTATAATTATTTATTGAATTGTTGTTTAACCTTGCATGTAAAAGAAGATATTTTAAGGCATGCAATTCTGTTTCTTTTCTCTTCAAATTAAGTAGTCTTAAATCAGGTCAACTAAAATGTTGCATTATTTTTTAATTTAAGTTGAAAATTGTTTAAATTATCTAAACAAGTTGGACATAAAGTATGCATCCTATTAACATGTGATATTTTAAAAGAGATATGAATCGATTCTTAGTTTTCAAAGTTGAATTTACTTTTTAACCATTAAAACTCTTGCTACTAGAGTAACCAAGGTCAGATTGGTTTTTTGGTTAGACAAGACTATATCTCATTTATTATACAACCCCACAAATTAATGATTATTATCAGTGATATATGTTGAGAGGAACAATTATATTAATTTGAAAGGAATTAGCCTCTCGTTCAAAGGGTGAGAGAAACCTAACAAACCTGCTACTTTTATTCATTTTTGAACTTGAACTCGCTCTGAACCTAGATGGGTACCCGCTCGGTATGCTATCACGGGCCCTTAGGTACCCGACGAATATATTGATAAGATAATTGCGACGAACTTATTAAAAATAATTGTGACGAACTTATGAATAAATGTGCATCTATTTCTTACGATATTATATGTTATTTTAGGCAATCAAAATTAAGAAAGAATAAAATATAATTTAAACTATACACTAAACATAATTATTTTTAATCAATAAACATAAAAACCGTCCTTACTTCAACATTATGATGAAATTTATTTAATAAGACTACTTAATCATTATAACATTACATCACAGTTATTGATTAACAACATAACATCAATACTTAATAATATAATGTCACAATTATGAGAATAACGGTCTAATAGCCAATATAACATTACATCATAGTGAATTAACAAACTAACATCATTGTTTCACAATAAATGTTACACTTATGAATTAATGTAACATTATAATTGCAGATTAGCAAAATAACATTACAATAATGATTAACAATGTATTTCAATTAGTGTGTGTATATATATTTATAAATTGCAGGTTTGAATCTCTCATTACGTGAGACTTATACTCGTCTAATAACGAGTTTCAAAATCTTCAATCATAACTATCTATAAGTCCGAAAACACATATCGATTTCGACCTATTGAGATATTACAGGTGGATACTCATTGGGCCTTAGTAGCAGAATTTACAAAAGCCCAGCCATCATTATATGCTTCCCTTCAAAGTTTTCCACAATACAAGAAGATGAAACTATTTCCCTTTTTAATAAACAAATACAAAAATATAAACAAAATGAGTTCAACACTTTACAAAGGTAAGTAAGTGCAACCGTTTCATTCTCAAATATTTTATGAGCTTTTGCATCGATTCCTCTGTATCATTGTGATTTCTTCAAAGTTAGTTAGTATTTGATTCTCATTCATGTATCTTAGTGCATAGTGATTTTCATCTTCATCATGGTTATTGCTAATAATAAGGCTAGAACTAGGGCTGTAGAGAAAAATGGTGTATTAGGTCAAAATCTCACTGTTACATCATGTAGTTCCTCAACTATACCATTAGCTCCTGTTTATTACCCTACTGATGATGAGTTTAAGGATCCTTTGGAGTTTATTTACAAGATTAGACCTGAGGCTGAGAAATTTGGGATTTGTAAGATTGTTCCACCCAATAATTGGAAACCCCCTTTTGCTTTGGATCTTAATACTTTCACTTTCCCTACAAAAACACAAGCCATTCATAAGCTCCAGGCGAGGACTGCCGCGTCTGATTCAAAGACTTTTGACTTGGAGTACTCTAGGTTTTTGGAGGGTCACTGTGGGAAGAAGTCCAGGAAGAGGGTTGTTTTCGAGGGGGAGGATTTGGATTTGTGTAAGTTGTTTAATGCGGTTAAGCGGTTTGGCGGGTATGATAAGGTTGTCGATGAAAAGAAATGGGGGGATGTTGCTCGGTTTGTTAGGCCGTCTGGGAAGGTTTCGGAATGTGCTAAGCATGTGTTATGTCAATTATACCGAGAGCATTTGTATGATTATGAGAATTTCAATAATAAGATGAATCAAGGGACAGTTCGGAGTTGTAAGAAAGGGGTCCAAGAGGATCTAAAGACTGATCATGGGGTAGGGTCTTTGGGTTCTGCGCCTAAGATGCATCAACGTAGTAATGATTGTTTGAAAGGTAAGATTTGCAAATTGAAGGAAGAGGAACATGATCAGATTTGTGAGCAATGCAAAAGTGGTTTGCACGGGGAAGTCATGCTTTTGTGTGATAGGTGTGATAAGGGCTGGCATATTTATTGTCTTTCTCCGCCATTGAAGCAAATTCCTGTGGGAAACTGGTATTGTTTCAACTGCTTGAGTTCTGATAGGGAGAGCTTTGGTTTTGTGCCTGGTAAACATTATTCATTGGATGCCTTTAGACGCATAGCGGACCGGTCAAGGAAGAGATGGTTTGGATCAGGACCTGTTTCGAGGGTGCAGATAGAGAAAAAGTTTTGGGAGATTGTGGAAGGATTGGTAGGTGAGGTTGAGGTTATGTACGGAAATGACTTGGATACATCTGTCTATGGGAGTGGTTTCCCACGTGCAACTGATCAGAAGTCAGAATCTATTGACGAGAAGTTATGGCAAGAGTACTCAAATAACCCATGGAATCTAAATAACTTGCCTAAGTTGAAAGGCTCAATGCTTCGAGCTGTTCATCACAATATAACCGGTGTTATGGTACCCTGGTTATATATTGGGATGCTATTCTCATCCTTTTGTTGGCATTTTGAGGATCACTGCTTTTACTCCATGAATTATTTGCACTGGTATGCTCTAGTTTTACTTATTTCTGCTTTCCATGTATTATTATCTCTTTCTTGTTTGTATTATATGCTATATCAGCATCATCATGGCGACATGGCATAATTTTTTCTTTATCTTTTGAAAAAATTGATAATCATGTCAAACCTTTTCTTTTAAGAATTATTCACATTATTTTTGTGTGTATGTAACTAGGATAGTTTAAGGTGATGTTGAGTTGGAATGCCATCAATTTAGGAGAAAAAAGGTGTTCAATGAATAATAACATGGCTCTAGATGAACAGTTCATTTGTATTAGGGAACATTTAACTCTATTAAACTTTCATTAATTATGTATTCTGATGGAACACTTAAACTTGGTTTTTTTGCTACAATAAAGTTTAGAAAAGGGAAAGGTATGCACCTGCGCAAGGCTAGGGAAAACCACTAACCTCCGCAGGGATTTATAGTGAAACTTACATATCACCTATGTATAGGGAAAATCTAGAATTGACACCCAATTGCGGAAGGCTCGACTAGATGTGCCAACAACTTTACTTCGTCTGATTCTCAATCAGAGAAAAACACTTAAGAAAAGAAACATGGATAGTCCAAAACTAATTCTATTGTGGGCTTGTGGCACAATTCCTAAGCATTTAGACTATGCCGCAATCCTTCATTTGGAAAGCTCAGAAAGGCCTGGACACTCAACTGGGGCCCTCAGTTTGCACAAGCCTTAAGTTTCGCCCACAACAATCATTTGCAAATGGAAGATTTCATGAATTTTGCATTTGTTCTCTCTACTTTTCCTTGATTTTGCAAGCCGATAAACTGTTTTGTGAAAAATGCGTATTCTTGAACCATGGTATGCTAGCATTTGCAATGTTTTTGTGATCTTGGATTTTTTAAAATATATTTGGATTCTAAAATTGCTTCATGCCTCCCAAATTTGGTTCTGATATTTATTTTGTTCTAGGGGAGAGCCAAAGTGCTGGTACAGCGTTCCTGGTAGTGAGGCAAGTGCTTTTGAGAAGGTAGGTCATGGATTATTCTTATATCTAAACACTATTACTTATAATGAATCTATTTTTAAAATAAACTGTATGCAAATGGCATTTAATTTTGTTGCTTCTTCCAACCATGCACTTGTAGGATTAAATGTTACTGTAGGAGCCGGCCTAGTTTATTTCATTATACTTGAAAGAAAGAAACTAGTGAAGTGATGGAATACTAGGAAGATAACCATGACATGATGCTGGCCAGTGGCCACATCTTACCACATAATGAATATATGAAAACAGAGTCATATATACTATAGGGGGATTTTTATTTTTTAAATAATTGCATGAAGTGGTGATTGAAAACCATCATTTGTTTTTGTATAATTTTGTCAAATGATATTGAAATTTCAATTATATAAACAAAACTCCTACTGAATCGAGGTCAGTAAATTTTGATATCCATCTTATCAAAATATTTTTTCATATAGTAGTGTTCTGTGAAATAAAATATAGTTGTGCTAGACCTTAAACTAAATAGTTTAGGTGTTTATAGAAATTATATTTTCATTTAGATAAATCTTTTGATTATCAGTGTTAGAAATATAAGGTGAAGTTTCTTTATTTACCTTTTCTTGTAGTACTTACTATGTACCATTTTATATGCGTTTGTTTCTTTATGAGATGTGAATATTATATCTTTCATTATTGAAATCCAACATGTGAAGAATTTTAATTTATTTTTAGGCTATATTTATTTGTATAGCTCACATATAGTTCTCATACTTTGAATCAAGCCCTGTAGCCCAGTGGCCTTGATACTGCATCATGCTGCTAGAGAGTATGGGTTCTAATCCCGGGCGCAGCAATCCGCTTCTTTATTATGCTGTGTATAATATACATCTCATATTTTGAGGGGAGTAAGGGGGTAAATATTTGTTGACAATATCAGTAAAGTGATTCACTTTCTTGTAGGTGATGAGAAGCAGTCTTCCTGATCTTTTTGATGCACAACCGGATCTGCTTTTTCAACTTGTAACCATGTTAAACCCATCTGTCCTGCAAGAAAATAAAGTTCCTGTCTACAGCATACTTCAGGTTTTGTATACCTGGCTTATTATTGGTTAATTGGCATATTTTCCATGAAATGTCTACTGCAGCACTGTTGCTTTTGCTTGTCGTTGTCTGCCCTTTCTATATGTTTAATTTTTTATGTTTCTTTTGACTCTTGTTGGTCAGGAGCCTGGGAACTTTGTTATTACCTTCCCCAAATCCTACCATGGAGGTTTCAATCTTGGTATGCAGTTAGATTTTCTCTATATCCAAATTTACCAGCTTAACTATGAATGTCAAGCTTTGTTATGACTTGTCTGTGTTTGCAGGTTTAAATTGTGCAGAGGCAGTCAATTTTGCTCCTGCCGACTGGTTACCATATGGTGCATTTGGAGCTGATCTCTATCAGCGGTATCACAAAACTGCTGTCTTGTCTCATGAGGAGCTTCTTTGTGTAGTAGCCCAGGTTTACACATGTTTGGCTTTGTCCCATGTTTTGAAGTAATAATTTGTTAATGATATTAAATACCTAGAGAGTATTTTGTTTAATTTTTGTTTTTATTTTCAATTGATATGTTCTGATTAGATTAAAAAATGGTACATTTTCATTTTGTTTCCATTTTTAAATTTTTGTGAAGGAAATGGTGAAAACAAACAAAACCACTCTTGATTTTTGAAGTCTAGCGCTAGCCAACTATATCACTCTTGACCTAGAGTTATTTTACATCTTTCTTATTCATGCAAAAAACAATCGAATGCTTTTTCTTTGAAAATGACATTGAAGGCTTTCTTGAAAAAATTAATGCCCTGCTTGTTTGTGTATGTGAGTGTATTTTTTCCTGTGTGGCATATTTTTTTGTAAGCTGTAATGGGCTCTCGAGAATGCCAAGTGCTTTGCTCAAGCGATAAGGAATCCACAAAATGCGGACTTCTGTTTCAGTGGATTCCTTATCCTCTTCCTAGTTTTACTTCAAAACAGAGTGCATTAATCCCTTCCATATCACTGAAATTTAGTTGTTCATTGATGCTGCGTACTCTTATGCCTGTCAATTCTTGTTCTTATGCCAGCAATATATTTGTTGGTTGGTTTTCATTATTTTCAGTATGGCGATGTTGATAGCAGAGGCTATTCTTATTTAAAGAAGGAATTGTTGAGAATATTGGATAAAGAAAAATCTTGGAGAGAGAAACTCTGGAAAAGTGGTATTACTAAATCTTCTCGCATGGCTCCTCGATCATGTCCCCAGTATGTTGGAACTGAAGAGGTAGTTTTTTAACCTGTGGTAATATAAAATTGCTCATTGATCATTTATGTCAACTCTTATCATTTGCACTGGTGTATTGTACAGGATCCAGCATGCATTATTTGCCAGCAATATCTCTATCTTTCTGCTGTTGTGTGCAAATGCAGGCCATCATCTTTTGTTTGTCTGGAGGTAAATGAATGTGTTTGATTACTCTCAAGCAAACAAACAGTCATCTTTCACGATTGCATATCAATGTCAAATTAAAGGAAAAAGGTTAATCTCAATTCACAACAGTGTATATCCATATTTACTATTCAAATTATTAGTTTCAACTTTAAGATTGGAGGAACCCATAGATATATCACATATAATCACATCCAAAAGGACCATTCAACTAATTTGAGCTCTCTTCAATATTCTGCCTTAATGTGCAGTGTAACCTTTCCCAGTAAAGAGGTTGTTAGTTGTGTGTGTGTTTGTCTTTCATCTTATGTAAATGAAGAGAGATATAGTATATTTCAGGGGAAAACTTGTATTATTGGATGACAAATATAAGATTACTATTTTTTTTCACGCACTATGAGCTATTTACAAGCTTTTATTGTCAAATCGTGAAGTTTGAGCTTCCTGCACTTATCTAATTGAGCCTAAATTCTAGCTTGAGATTCCTTGATTAGTTGATTAAGTAATTAACTTGTCAAGCTCAGATAATAATTCACAAATAACTCAACTCATTTACATCCTTATTTATGGATGATGTTTTTCTATTCAATGGACTGAATATTTTCTTTTTTGTTGATAAACTCAATGGACTGAATATGGTTTGCTTTTGTGCAGCATTGGGAACACCTTTGTGAGTGTAAAAATGTTAAACGACGCCTTCTCTACCGTCATTCACTCGCAGAATTGTATGACTTGACATTTTTTATGGACAAATATACTTCTGAGGACAAAGCTGAGTATAGAAGTGTGAGAAGGCAATCTTCATGTCTGGGTCCTTTGACCAAAAAGGTCATTTATATATTTTTTGCTTTTCTTTTCCAATTTTACCTTATTACGTTGTTGTTTCCAAGAGTTAGAATGTCAGGCTGACATACCTTTCTGCAATTGAAAATTTTAATTTCCTTGTTCTATATCTTTGTCCGTGCTGCTCTTCTGCAAGAGGTATTTTGTTAAATAATGAAATTGTGAAACATATTGTTTGTACTGCTACATATAAATAATCACTTGTGTTTTTAAAATATTTACTACTATAACCTGATATCTCTGAATGTGTGTAGGTAAAAGGTAGCTCAATTACTTTCACTCAACTTGCTACAGAGTGGATTCTGCGATCCAGTACGATTCTTCAGAGTCCCTTTTCAAGTGATGCATTTGCTACGGCAATAAGGAAAGCCGAACAATTTGTTTGGGCTGGTTCTGAGATGGATTCTGTGAGTTCTACTTGTTGCCTGTGAACGTTCTCCTATAAAACATGTGAACTGTACTGAGCTAAGTTCTTCTTCATTTTTGGATATAGGTTCGCGATATGGTGAAGATTTTGATTGAAGCTCAGAAGTGGGCGGAAGGTATAAGAGATTGTGTAACAAAAATTGAGTTTTGGTTGTCTCATCAAGACTCCGGTGTAAAGAAAGTTCATTTAGAATTTGTTGATGAGTTACTGAGGTTTAATCCTTCACCGTGCAATGAGCCTTGTCATCATAATTTGAAGGTGATTTTTAGCATAATAAGCTTGTATGATGTCTTTGGTGGTTGCAATTTTCTGGCAATTGCATTTATTTAAAAAAAATACTTATGTTGATCCAGGAATACGCAGAAGAAGCAAGGTCATTAGCCCAGGCGATTGATACTGCTTTGTCAATCTGTTCAAAGGTATTTTTAATTACTTTATGTTGATTAATTCATAAATCTGTTATCATAATTTATATTCTTATAGTTATAGTGACTTCTGATGACATTTTGATTCTTCTTTCCATTCCATTCAATTTGATTAATCTTTGTTCTTTTCAGATGTCTGAGTTAGAACTTTTGTACTCCAGAGCTTGTGGCTTACCCATCTATGTGAAAGAGATAAAGAAGTTAAAAGGGAAAATTTCTTCAACTAAGGTAACGTTGCCACACATGATAGTTTGACTTTCCTTTTTACTTCGCTTGTTCTATGGTATGCTTATTCTTCGATTTATATTTAGATGCTTTGTTATGTTAAACTGCCCCATTTTTTATGCTTGAGTAGTGATTCTAGGGTCTAAACTTGTTGACCTTTGTAGTGTGTTATTTTTTGATGTTGCTAACACATTTCCTTTATTTGAGACCTCTCAGGCATGGCTGCATAGTGTTAGAAAGTGCATTTCAGCGAGACATCCTGTTGAATTAGAGGTTGATGTTCTTTACAAGTTAAAATCAGAGGTAATAAGAACTCCAGAAAAGTGTATTTATTTTGGCTTGGTTTATTTTTCAACTTTTGTTCCTGTTAACATAAGGTTACCATATCCTGTATGTTAATTCACTGTTACGAAATGTTAAAACCAAAGCTTAAGTTCATATCTAAGGGTGAGTAATTAGTAATTACTATACATCAACAGTGGAGGAAAATAATTGTTACTCCTAGTGTATTTAATCAATATGTTGTCTGCTACTTTTTTGTATAATGTACTGGAAAAAGGTCATGCATTGCTAAACTACATATGTCTCTGTCATCTATATAAGCATCCTAATGCTGTCTTCTTTTATGTTTACTAAATAATTACTCTTTCTATGTAATATATGTCATACACACAGATACACTCTCATATGTGCATTAAATGAATTATATAGATATTATAGTATGAAATTCATGGTTTCAATAGATTGTGGATCTTCAAGTTCAACTCCCAGAGATAGATGTGCTACATAATCTATTAAGTCAAGCTGAATCTTGTAGTACTCAATGTCGTGAGATGCTAGAAGGTTCAATGAATATTAAGGTTTGCCTCCTCTATCTTCACCTTTTTTAATTGTCTGCGATGGTGAAAGGCATAACTTTATTAACTGAGGAGATATGCAGAATGTTGGTCTGCTGCTTAAGGAATGGGACAAGTTTACAGTTGGTGTTCCGGAGTTGAAACTTTTAAGGCAATACCATACAGAAGCTGTTTCATGGGTTTCCCACTTCAATGACGTTTTAAGGAGAGTTCACATGCAGGAAGATCAACATAATGCAGTTGATGAATTGGAATACATTTTTTATGAAGGTTTATCTTTAAAAATTCAAGGTATTGTGGATTCTTGCAGATTCATGATAGTTTAGATTGCTGAAGTTCCATGCATTCATTTACTCTCTTATTACATTACAATGCCCCGGGGTGTGGTTTATGTTTTGCAGTTGAAGAATTGCCATTAGTTGAGATTGAGCTAAAGAAGGCTAACTGCCGGGAAAAGGCTTTGAAGGTAAGTTATTATTCTTACTTAAGCTGCTTTTTCATCTAATTTTTTAAGAAGTTAAAAGATAGAGAGTTCTAGTATACTGATGTTAATTTTTTAAGAAGTCAAGTAATTATTGCAATATTGAAAACTGATCGAAATTGTGTCAAACTGGTACAGGCATGTGATTCTAAGATGTCTTTGGAATTCATTCAGCAACTGTTGAATGAAGCCACAATGTAATTTCTAATTCCCTTAACTCGTTTGAACTGACATACTATTTGGTTTTATTTTATCCAGCTGTTTAATTTTGTTATTGATTCTGTAGTCTACAAATTGAGGGAGAGAAACAATTCGTCAAATTATCTTGCGTGCTTGCTGTTGCCTTTCCTTGGGAGGACAGGGCTAGACAGATTCTTTCACACGAGGCACCTATTTCTGACTTTGAGGACATGATGAGGTTCCTGAATGCTCGAGTCATCCATTTTATGTTTACCAACTTTAACAAGCTTATTTTGGCTCATGGTAATTGTGTTTTTTTAAATCTTTTACAGGGCTTCAGAAAACATATTTGCTATTCTTCCCTCACTCGAAAAAGTAAAGGACGTGTTATCAGAAGCTAACTCCTGGTTAAGGAATACAAAGCCTTATTTAGTCTCTTCTACTTGTGCTTCAAATTCTTCACGGAAAGTTGAGGACTTGCAGGTATATGTTTTGTCCTGTTTGTTTATCTCTGCTGAAAATATTTCAGATATGACAAACTGATTCTTTTCTTCTAGATGTTGGTTTCTCAATCAAAGCTTCTTAAGATATCTTTGGAAGAAAGCAGGATGCTTGAATTAGTTTTGAAGAATTGCAAAGCATGGGAGTATAAAGCTTGTTCTCTACTAGAAGATGCTCAATGCCTCTTTGAATTGGATAACATTGTTCACGGAATAAGCAGTGGTTTAATGTCTAAAGTCGAAGATTTAATTGCGGGAATCCAATCTGCCATAACATCTAGCATATTACTTGGTTTTGACTTCAATGAGATTGCAAAACTTCAAGCATGTTGTTCTACACTGCAGTGGTGCAGAAGAGCTCTTTCTTTCTGCAACCATTCTCCTTCATTGGAGGTTATTATTTCTCTACACTGCAGTTGTCTTTTTTTTTTACTTCTATCTGTCTAAGTGTATGCCTTCCTACTCCTCCTACCCTTTCATATTCTCCCATGCCATATTCATAGACATGCACATTCTTCTTCCAAATTGACCCTGCCAACACAGACAAAAAACTCAGTGGCTACCTAGTTTGCTTTATGCTCATATCATGAGTTCACCTTGCAATTTAGTTATAAAAGAAAGACAAATTCTAGTTACAGCTGTTCTGTGCCGCTATGATCTCAATTTTTCTTTAATTGAGTTACTGATTCATAGATCTGTTCTCTTTCCTCCTGAAAGAAAATATATTTTCAATTACTTTATTTCTCTTATAAAAAAAATATAAAACCCATTACTTATTTGTATATAAGATTAGGGAGGATTCCTTATCACCCCTTTACATTGTAATTTTTTATGTAAGATCTGTTCTCTTTCCTCCGGAAAGAAAATATATTTTCAATTACTTTATTTCTCTTATAAAAAAATTATAAAACACAATACCTTATTGTATATAAGATTAGGGAGGATTCCTTATTACCCTTTTACATTGTAATTTCATGTAAGATCTGTTCTCTTTCCTCCTGAAAGAAAATATATTTTCAATTGCTTTATTTTTCTTATAAAAAAATTAAAAAACACAATACTTGATTTTATATATGATTAGGGAGGATTACTTATCATCCCTTTACATTGTAATTTTTTATGGTTGCCTTAACATGTTTCTTCTTTTATCAAAAATATTGAAAATTAAAAGAATGAAAAAGGAAAGGTTCTCCTTAACAGTTATTTATGAGAGGTGCTTGCTGAATGATCATGTAGGAAGTTTTGGAGGTTGCAGAAGGTCTATCTCATTCCCGTGTTTCTGGTGCTCTGTTGAAAGTACTGGTTGACGGGGTTGAATGGCTTAGGAGAGCGTTAGAGGGGATTTATGGACCTCAAAATTCTAGAAAATGCAAGTTGACTGATGTTGAAGATATTCTTACTGATTATAAGGTATCCGTTAGTTATATAGTTTTCTGCTTTGTCTATTTATTATTTGAAAGATTGATAACTGTTCATGTTCAATTTATTAATTACTAGAAGTGGGCACACTCATAAAAAGAGTTATATAAAAGAAGGAAAAGGAAATAAAAGTATTGACCTTTCTTTCTTTTCCCTTGCTTTTTTGATGAAATGGTAATTATCTCAACTAATTCTATTTTTCTATTTTAATAATTTCATTTAAAACCTCAAATTTTTATGAATCTGTTAACTAACATTCTGGTAAACCATGTAAGCTTTAGAAACTTTGGAGACAAATGTTAGGAGAAAACTTCCACTGTTTTCTCAAGTATACTACCCCATAAAAATTATTTGTGTATCTACAATTTACGTCTACAACAACTTTTATCTGCAGACTATTAATATGACCTTTGCAGCAGTAAATTGTCAACTTGAAGAAGCCATTAGAAAACATAAGTAAGTCTTATTTTTTGGTTGGAGAATAAAGATTATATTGTATGCTAGTTCATTTTATTTTCACTTTCTGGTCTTCTGAATCATGACCCATCCATCTTTTGTTGTTCGTTAGATGTTGGTCTCTTCTATTCATGAAGTTTTTGAATTTTGACTAAAAGTTTCAATTATGGAAGGCATTCTGTTAGACTGATCACTACCTGAGTTTATTCTAGGAGATGCAAGAAGTGGATATGGATGTATAAGAGAAGAATAAGAAAACACAGAAGAATTGTTAAAATCTGAGAATAGTTGAGAGAGAGAAAGAGAAAAGACTCAGAAGAGAGGGATAGAGTTTGGTATAACAAAACCAAATTGTTACTTCTGAATTGATTAAATACAGTGTAGTAACCACATATTTATAGAAGGTGGTTTGAGACTAACAGATTACATATAGTGAAGTGAGCCACATCACTTGCTTTTCTAACTTATCTTACTATACATAACTGAGCCTCATATGCTCATCTACTCTCTAGTAGGAATTAAGCCCATTTCAGGGAATGGGCCAAAATAGAAGTTTTAAAGGGGAGAAAATTAATGGGAAGATGGAGGAAAGGGAAGAGTGAATAACAGAACAGAGCAGGAGTGGCAAGAGGGACTGGAGTGTGCATAGGGATGGAGAGAAATGATTAGTGGGGTGCTGTTCCTTAGTGTGGTACTCTCTTGGTCTCTCTTGTTTGTGTTTTTCTTATTGTCTGTTTTCCATTCCCGGAGTCCTTTTCTGGTGTAAGGAGTCTAGCTCCATTTTTTATCAACTAATACAGCATCAGTCACATTCTCAAATTAATTCTATGCCTTCTGACATTACTTTCTGAATTATCTCTTTTTTTTCTTTACAAGTCTTTGTGTTGAAGAATAAATTGCTAATGTAGAACACTATTTACTGAGTGGATATAGACTTGTGCATGTCCAACTGTTTGTGTTTTAAGTATTTGACATGCCTACTTAATTGTGTTTTATTTCTGCTTTAGGTTGTGGCAAGAACAGGTGCATCAAGTTTTTGGTCTAAGCCCAAGGGAACGATCTTGGTCATCATTGTTGGAGCTCAAGGTATATTCTCTGGGGGTGTCAGAGTAGGTAGTCTTATACATGTGCTTGATCAACAGATTGATGTAGGCTGCATCACATACCTATCATTTTCTTTTCTGGGTTGCTAGTTGCTCATCTCCGTTCAGAGTGAAAAAGTGAAAGCTTACTTACGTAGCGCTGACATGATTTGTTTACATCCAGGAACATGGAGATACCATTGCCTTTAGTTGCTCAGAACTAGATTTGATTTTATCTGAGGTTGAGAAGGTGGAAAATTGGAAGAAAAACTGCATGGATAGCATAGGAACTTCAGTCCACAATGAGAATTCACTGCTTGATGGGCTGCAGAAGGTTTTGGTTTTAAAATATTTTCCTTTTCCGGACACATCTGTGTACTAAATATACTTAGGACCTTGTTGGTATTTTTCAGATAGAACAGACTCTGGATAGATCATTGTTCATACATGGCACATTGCAAGGTCAGAAGGCACAAAACCTATGCATCTGCTGCTTCATTGACTCCAAAGATCAGGAATTTCTTACTTGTTCCATTTGTATGTACTGGTAAGTACTTGTACCTTGTTACAAATAATTGCAATTTCATGACTGACTCTAAAAATAAATCTGATAATAGCATATTATCTTCGTAAAGGTTTTTCCTGGTCAGTGCTCTTTGTAAAGAATAATAAGAAGATTGAATCCTGTTCTTTTCAGACTTTAGTTTAATGCTAAGGAAATAATTAAATTAGTTGATCTTGAAAGGTTTCATTGTTGTTTCTCTACCTCTGTTTTATTAATTATTACTATAAATAACTAATAATTCACATTGAAATACTTATTCAGTGCATTAATATCTTTCATTTGGACAGCTATCATTGTCGGTGTATTGGACTAACAGCAAGGGACATAGGTTTAGCAAACTACAAGTGCCCTTATTGTGAAATTTTGATGGGTGAATTCCGTTGCAAGAATGGAGACGGCCTCCTGGTAGGATATAATGTTATTTTAGCAGTAATTAACTTTTCTTTTTCTTTTTTCTCAAACTCATTTTTGTCCTACTTTTTTCTTGCTTTGTGCAGAGGTTCGGGAAGAAACATGTTGAATTGAAAGTTCTTACTGAACTTCTGTCTGAAGCTGAACATTTCTGTTTATGGTAATGTGATTCACATTATATCTTTTCTGCAACACGTGTAACTCACTTTAATTTTCTGAAGAAAAAAAAGTATTTTGTTGCTCGACTGAGACATAGTCCCACTTGGGAATACTATGATTTCTCAAAAGCTGATAAGCTAGAGGTGCTGTGAAAATACTGCAGTTGAATTGTCTCTAAATAGCATAAAAACGGGTAAATTGCACAATACATTAATATAGCATTTGGTAAAAAATTTGGAAGTGCCCCCATATTAATACAGAGGAATCTGGGATATAAAGTATGGGTCTAAAACCAATGTGAGAACACAAGACAGTTGAATTGTTTTATCGATGAACATGATTTATGATGGAGCATCATGACATCATTTGATCCATGTAGCCTACCCTAACTTGTGGGATAAAGGTTTGGTTGTTGTTGTAGATGCTATAATTTAATGGAAACAATTTTCAAAAATAGCAAAAGCATAGTTGTCAAAGTTTAAAAGAAATTAAGGGTTTTCACCCTATGATTTATATTTTATACAGTCACATTTTCTTTGTAAAGCCTCCAAGCTTGCTTGTCCAATCATCTGTGGCACTCTAAGAAGTACCCTAAAAAACATTTCACCTAAAAACAATTTGTAGCTTTTGGTGTGAGGTATGTCATATATATCATTTGCTTTTTCCATCTGACATATGCAGGATTGATGAAAGAGATGTTTTGAACCAACTTGTTGAGAAAGCCCTTGCATGCAAATGTTGCCTCAGAGAAATAGTGAACCTTGCATTAGCTAATGTCGAAGAAGATATTAGCACCATCTCTGAAAAATTGACCATTGCAATAAAGGCATGTTGTTTATTTTATTTTTAATATCATTTTCTCATATATTGTTTGAAAGGTGTTTATACTTAATGTTGTATTTAGTCGTGGATATGCATCTTAATGCGTCCTCTTTGGTTTTTAATGCATAATTCGTGTTAACATTGGAAATGATTATGTTCTCTTTCACTTAACTTGAGCACATGGTCGTCAGAATTGGGCTGATTTTGCTTATTTTTGATATACAGGCATGCGAAGTTGCTGGTGTCTGTGATAAGCATGATAATAGTGACCTTGAGCTGGCTTTAGCAAAAAACTTGTGGAAAATTCAAGCCAAAAGATTGCTAAATGATGTTCGAAAGCCCACAATCCAACAAATTCAGAAGCATCTGAAAGAGGTATGTACTTTTGGCTAGGTTTACATGTTTTTTGCTTGCATTGCAAGAATAAAAAAATTCATAATATAAGCAATTGAGAGCGCACTGAAATGTGAAAGTACATGGTAGGGACTGGCTATGGAAATATCACCTGAAGATCACTACATGCTGAAACTTACAAATGTTAATCACGTCAGTCTGCAGTGGGCAGAACTAGCCAAAAAGGTTCTGAAATTTGTTTATTTGTCCCTGATCCCTCTCTCACTCTCTCAGGTTTTTAATAATATTTATTTATCATGAACAGGTAGCAAATGATTCTGGGGAACTCGCCCTGCATAAAGTTTTTGAACTTGTAGAGGAAGGTGAAAATTTGCTTGTAGATGTAGATGAGGAACTCAGGGTGAGATTGTAACTTCTGCATTAAATTAAGAGATTGTCATTGACATAATCTGTTTGCATGATGCTAATGAACTAGTGCTTTGTGTTGGCAGATAGTAAGAGCTCGATGCATGCTTTATTGCATTTGTCGAAAGCCCTTTGATCCAATTAGGATGATTGCATGTGTTCACTGTAGTGAGTGGTATCACTTTGATTGCATGAAATTACCAAGCACAAGAGATGTCTACATTTGTCCTGCATGTAACCCGTGTCCCGAAGTATTGCCTACAAACCATGAGAGGTCAGCCAGTTTATTTTATCATATGCACTTCTAATTAACCTATCCACTGCATTGTGTTTGGATTAGCTGCAAAAATTAGATTATCTCTAATCAATTATAGGCATAATTGATTATTGTTTTAATCGATTAAAATAAAATCAGTTGTATATTTGAGTATGTTTTGCTAAGAAGAGATTTTCAGACAATCTATTCCATATGGATTGTGTAGAAAATTGCTTTTATACAGTAAATTACTAAAAAAGTAATAAGTTGTTTGTATAGATTAATAATGTTTGTCTGGTAGTTCATTTTAAAGGGGTGAAATGAGAAGAATATGACTGGTTCTAAAATATTGTAACAACTTCTTTAAATAAGTTTGAAACTTTCAGCTTCTCTAACTCATTCCCCCCATCAAAACAGGTTTTTGGGTTTTTCATGTATTATATCAAACACCGTAACTTACCCAAAAACAGCCATTTAGCTAAAAAGAAGCCGAAATTCCAATCTATCTAGCTTATCCCAATCTTTGTTTTCATTCTTGCTTTAGAAAATGGTTTGCTTGAGGTTTACATAAAATTTCCACTTAGCTATGTTTTTCTGAAGGAGTATTAGTTTCAACTATATATTACCATCATTATATTAATTAGGAACATATATTTGTCCATGTTTATCTATATTTTTACCTTTTGGTGATCTATCTTTAATGGTTTGCAGATTAAGTAATGGTAAATTTGAGGAGCCCAAAACCCCATCTCCAAGGCATACAAACCCAAGAAAGAAAAGGAGTTACAAGATGTATGAGAGAGGGGATGAAGATAGAGATAATAGTAATTATAGGTATTCAAGTGGGATACAATTTCTAAGGTGGCAAAATCGAAAGCCTTTTAGAAGAGCAACTAAGAAACGTGTTGAGCTTATGAGTCTTTCTCCATTTCTATGCACACAACAACAACAACAACAACAATGATCAGACCATAACAACAACAACACTATGCATAGTAGATAGAGATAGTCATTGATTCAATTGATTCTAATGTTGTCATCTCGGTTTAGTTTCCATCTTCATTTTTGTATCATTGTCAGCTATATCAATCTATATTAGGATGATGATGATGATGGTGATGGTGGCGTGAATTAATATTCAATAGTTTTTTTATGTCTGAAAAAGTAGGCAGTGTTGTTCTAAAGTAAGATGTTGGGTGAAAGAAGTTCGTAACAACCATTCATCCATGTAAGAGTCAATAAAAGTCCTAACCCTAATATTGCAGCTTCTTTAGTCAATTTTAGATTGATACTATTCTTCTCACATTAGTATTCCATTGTTGGTTGGGATGCCCTTAGTGCATAAAACTAAAGTTAGATTGATATTATTTTTCATTGATTTTAAGAACAAGATAATTATGATGTGCAAACCCAAATGAGCCTTTAACAAAACAAATTGACTCATAATTAACTCTATTTGTTTTGAAGGGTGCAAATAGAGTTGTCTGGCATTGTAATAGTGAATAAGGAAAATGATTTATGGTCACCAAAACTTGGATACTTATGTGATGTCCAATGTTTTTTTTAAGGAACGTTTGAAGAAGCCAAAAAGTAAGTAATATATATATATATATATATGATGTTAAAGGTTATAATAGACATTATTATTAAATTAACACGTGAGTCCAAGATAATTGTTTTATGATTTTGTGTGGGATTGGAGGAGTTATGGCTCCTCTTTGTTACTAAGAAAATATATTGGATAGCAAAGCAGCATGATCATTGGAAAACTGAATTGTCAATGAAAAACTAATTGCCATGTTCCAATAATAATAAAGTAAAAAAAATACTAGTTAATTGAAATACATTTTTAAAATAGTAGATGCCTTTTTTAAAAAATAAATCCGGTGTCCTAATTACAGTTGTTATTTTTTCCCATAAATAAAATTAAAAGGTATACATAATACAAATGCATTTGTTAGTGGAATTGGTGGAGCTTGGAACAGAAAAAGAAGAAGTAACCCTTTCATTTGAAGTTGATGAAGCAAGTAACGGCGTTGCAGTTGTTTCATGATGTCGCCAAGAATTCGCATTCTAAGCTCCTTGGCTTAGACGTTGGCGATAAATACGTTGGTCTCGCTCTTTCTGATTTTCATAATCATATCGCTTCTCCTTTCAGGTAACTACCAATTCTTCTTTCTTTTTATTATTATTATTATTATTATTCTAATATTAACACTCCCACATTACGCAGTGTTCTTCTCAGGAAGAAGTCTAATATTGCTTTGATGGCTTCTGATTTTCAGTGTCTGGTAAGCTTCATTTAAATACATTACTTGAACATGATAGGATTTTAACCATAATACTCATTGTTCATGCTATAATCACTACTTGCTTTATTTAATGTTTATGCAGATAACTCAATATTCATTGAAGGGATTTGTTATTGGCATCCCTTTCGATAGACATCGTGTTTCGGCTGATGTATATACTACGCTTTCACTTTGATTTATGATTTTATTCAACCATTCATTGATATGTTATTCATGTTGTATGTAATCATTTACCATTTCTACTTTTCATCAGGCTGTGCAAGTCAAAGCCTTTATTAATGACCTCTCTAATACTAAAAAGCTGCATGGTATACCGTATACATATTGGAATGAACGCTTCACATCTAAGGTAAATCATACTTTGTTGTTTTAGTTGCCGGATTGATTTGGATTTAGATCTTTTCTATCAATTTCATGGGAAAAGTGTTTCAAACATGACTACAACCTCTCCCTAATTAATAGCTTCATCGAGTATTGTATATTTTAAAGAGAAGCTATTTCATCTAGATGAATATACTCATGTGAAGTTAAATTTTGTTTACAGAACGTGGAGTTGTTTTTAAGGTCTCTGGACTTGTATCATCCGTATCATTCCAAGACTATGCTAGACAAGTTTGCTGCTGTGGGAATACTTCAGGTAAGCTCTTTGATCTGCTTCTTGACATGATCTACTGTTTTACTGTTTTACTTATCTTCCTCATATTACCCATTGTGGAAAAGGAAATGTCTTCACTCTTCATTTGCAATTACACTGAAAGCACCCTCTAATTTATGCATGCATTATTTTTTCCTCTGAAGTAGGAAAGAAATTATTTGTTTTTAGAGATTCATTGTAAAAACAACTAAAGCGAGATTTTACCATATTTTCTACAATATGAGCTACCAAACTTTCTCTCTAATGCATTGAGTTCTAATCATATTTTCTTTAGTGTGTTCACTCATTCAACATTGAAGACCTTATATTTGTGCAGTATAATTTTCCCTTATGTTTGAACAACACCTTCTTATCATATATTACCTCTGACTCACTCCTGCATTTCATTAATCCTGTTTGAATCCTATGATTTACATACCCTCTATTTCCTCATCATTCTGTTAGATTGTCCCAAGATACTTAAAACTTTGGGCTTTTCGTGTGGTATGATCTCCAATTTTCACCTCTATGGTAGGATTTGTGCACCTCTTGCTAAAGTTACACTACATATACTCTATCTTACTTCGGGTGACTTGAAGGATCCAATTCAAGACTTTTACTTTTCATGAAGTCGGTTTATTTTCCAACTGTCCTCATATGGAACCATATATGCACAATGTTTAGACATATTTTATATCACAGGTTGTATGTGGAGCTAACTAGTAAGGCTTAGTTTACATATACTTATATATTGGTGTTTTCTAGGGGTACCTGGATTATGCTAACAGAAAGGTGAAGTTGGAAACGGAGTAAGAATCTCTTACTAGAGTCTGTTCTCAAGCATACCAATTGAACTCAACCTTTATTGTTTGACATCATTGTCACTCCTCAAAACTAGTCATTTGCTACACAGGTAGAAGCATGCTCCAGAAATCACATCTAGAAACCTGAGGACAAAAATGTCAAAGGCTTGAGGTGGTTCCAATTGAGCTGCAAGCTAGTTTGTGAGTAGAATTAGTTAGTTCCATAAAAGATTAAGGGGCTTGTGAAATTTGCTACATTATATGTGTGGTTTTGTAGAAAAAGAAAAGGAAGTGGAAAATTCCATATCTCTTTTCTCCCCGAAAAAATATTTATGATGTAGAATTTAGACATTTTTTGTATGAGAGCAGTCATCAAATTATTTCATCCACCGTAACATTCATTCTTTGGATATTGTATCTCAAGTCTAGGCTTTTTCTTCTTTTCTTAATGCAAGATATTTACTACGTTGAATCCAAACAAGACTGATTCTTATAACAACATGAAAGCTGAAAAGGAGATGTGAGGTTTAGTAGTGGTACTTTACTAGGACCGTTCTCTTCTTTTGCTTTAACGTTTCTTTATATTTTGTATCCACCGTCTATTGTTATCCTCATTGCATTGTTCGCTAGCATGTTGGCATTAACATATGCTGTAACAGAATGGGATCTTTACAGGGTTAAGTAACAATCTTGACTACTTATGCTAAAATGTTTGGTCCAAGGTGTGTTCCTTGTTTTTCATCAAGGGTGTCAATAGTTGAAGATTAATCTCTTCCCAAGGGAGAGATATCAAAGTGAGTTTTGCCTCATTTAACAAAATCCTTTTTATACATGGCAGAAGTTTTTTTCAATGCGGGTTTTTTTCAGTAATTATAAAACTCTTTTGTTGAACATCCATATATTGTGTTATTAAACAACATCTTAAGTCTGAGGGTTAAAATGTCATTGAATAAATTCTTATTCCAGAATTCTTGAATTCAAATTATGAAAACATTTTTTTCTTTGCTTGTAAGGATAAGGCTATGTATACATATTTCACGATGTGAGAGTCTTGTACACTAACAATCATTTTAGAATATATACTTTATCAAGTATAGTAAAAACAATATATTTAGTTTTCTTAAATAAAAATTTTCCTAGGTAGTATTGGGAAATTGTATTTTTGTATCTAATGATCTTACATACAAATGGGATGATAAGAGACACAATTAGCTTCCACAATTGCATCACTTGGTGAGGATCATGTGAATTTGGATCCCCTGCAACACTTTTCATCCTCTTCAAATTTTGACAGTGTTTTCTTGGCTACTTTGTACTTATTTAATACTGTTTTATTAAATGCTATCCGAATAAACATGACCACTTAGTACCTACAATTGACATGTTGATTGACTATCCAATCTTAATACCATTTATGTCTAAGTTTTCTAGCATCTTTGGTCTCTTGTAATTCTTTAACAAGAGTGAGGAACAAACAACAGTAACAGAAGAAGCAGCCATAGCGGCTCCGGCAATCCATGGTGGTAACCTGAACCTAGTGAATGGGTAAAGGACCCCTGCTGCAATTGGTATAGCTAGTAGATTATAACCAAGAGCCCAAATGTAGTTCAGGCCAATACGTGAGAAAGTTTTCTTAGCAAGGTCAATGGCAATGATGATATCCTCTAAGTTGCTCTTCATTAGAACTATGTCAGCAGCTTCAATAGCTATGTCAGTGCCAGCACCTATTGCCATTCCTACATCAGCTGCCACTAGTGCTGGTGAGTCATTTATTCCATCTCCAACCATTGCCACAGTGTACCCTGAACTCTGTCAGTGCATGAGTTTATTATTAAAATAAAATTGGTCAATGCTGTAACTTAATACTCGTTTCGGTATCGGTTTTTCATAGGTTACAATTGATTATTAGAGGCAATGGTGAGCAAGTTAGATATCACATATTAGTTAAGCAATCATTTAGGACCTTGATTTTGTATTTACCTGCAAATCTTTTACTTTAATAGCTTTGGCCTCAGGTTGAGCCTCTGCAATGACAGTTTCAATACCAGCTTGTCTAGCTATGGAATTGGCAGTTCCCCAATTATCACCTGTCACCATGATGCTCCTGATCTTCATTGAGTTCAGAATTGAAATAATTTGTTTGGCATCAGGTTTCAATGGGTCAGATACTGCCAAAACTCCAGCTATTTCTCCATCCAGTGATACCAGAATCCCAGTCTGAGCCAGTTTTTCAGCTTCTGCTAGCATTTCTACAGCATCTACTGAAATGCTTATGTTATGATCCAACATCAGTTTCTTGTTACCAACCATTATTTCCTTGTTTTTCACAATTGCCTTCACTCCATGACCTGAAACAGAAACAAAGTGACTTGCTTCTGGCAAGGGATGATTTTGTTCATGATATTCTGTTGTCTTCTTGGCATGCTCAACAATTGCCTTGCCTATTGGATGCTCACTGTTCACCTAATATAGGTAAAACACTAATGGTTATTTTTCAATGTTACTGAGAGGGGTACTATTATTTTAACATCATATTTGATTACATTATACATTTTTCTCCATCTCTTAAATAATTTATTTTTTCTCGCAAAACATACATCTAAAAAATACATTATTAAAACCAAAAAGACAATATTTGATGTCTACACTTGTCATACAAAAAAAAACATTATTATATTTTCGCACAGAGAAGTATTTTTTTGTACAACATTGAATTTATGTGAGTGAATATCTAGGTATTAGGTTGAGTAGAATGGAGAAATGTAACTTTGAAATAGTCTCAAATTTGATGTAAAAGTAAGAGAGGAACTCTTGCCTCTGCTGCAGCAACAAATTCGTAGAAATCTTGAAGTGACATATTTTTGAAGAGTTTTGTAGTAACAACCACTGGCTTCCCAACTGTCAGAGTACCTGTCTTATCAAATACAATGCAATTCACCTGCAAAATTATAAGCAGAGTGAATTTCCAATTGCTTATACTGAAGAGATTAAGAACAGTATTAACAGCACTCACTACTCACCTTATGTGCACTTTCTAAGGCTTTCCCTCCTTTGATCAACACACCTTGAGTTGCACCAACTCCAGTACCAACCATGACAGCTGTAGGAGTGGCTAGGCCTAGAGCACAAGGGCAAGCTATGACCATAACTGATATCCCAAACTGAAGTGCAAGCTCAAAGCTGTTCATAGAGGATGGTATCCAAGATTTTGGATATGCATGTAATTGTCCTGCTAAAAACCATGAAAGCCAAGTTGAAAGAGAAAGCAAAATGACCTGCACAAAAAGCCCAATTGGTAAGGAATGGTAAAATACTACTTTAGTTGGTAAACATCCCTAGTTGAAAATCAGAATAGTGATGTTATTCTCACACTTTTTTCCACTCCACTTTTATGCCTAATATAACTATTGATTCCAAGACTTTTGCTTTGAAAACAAAATGGATAAATGGCAAGGTTAGGATTTAGATGTAAAAAGTGGTAAGATGAACATTTTCTAAATCAGGGTAGGGAAATGATCATCTATCCATTATTCACACACATTTTATAACCATTGATCATCTATCCATTATTGATTTCAAAGTAAAAGTCTTTTGATATAATTTAAAAGTAGGTGTAAAATGGATGTATGAAAAAGTAGTATGAGAACATGATTGTTTTTAGCATTATGCTTACCAAAGGGACAAAATATTTAGAAATGTGGTCTGCAAGTTTCTGCACTGGTGCCTTAGCCATCTGGGCAGACTCAACAAGCCTAACAATTTGGGAGAGTGCACTCTCTGATCCAACTCTTGTTACCTTGACATGCAAAACCCCATTCTCATTCACTGTGCCTCCAATCACCATATCACCCTTCCTCTTAGCCACAGGCCTAGCCTCTCCAGTTATCATGCTCTCATTTATATGGCTTTTTCCCCACATGACAAGACCATCTGATGCTACTTTTGCACCAGGCACAATTTTGATCACATCATTCTTTTGTATCAACCTGCTATCAATTTGTTGTTCACTAATCACATTTCCTTCATCATCTTGAGTTAAAAGGGTTGCAGTGTCAGGTGTCAAGTCCATAAGCTTTGCAATTGCTTGAGAAGTTTTCCCTTTTGCCAACACTTCCAAATACTTGCCAAGTAGAATAAATGAAATAAGCATAGCACTAGTCTCAAAAAAATCACTGCCTTCAAAGTCTTTAGAGAAAGCTGCTCTTGCTACAACATAGACAGAATAGAAATATGCTGCATTGGTTCCTAAGGCAATCAACACATCCATGTTAGCAGAACCTTTTCTCAATGCTTTATATGAACCAATGTAGAATCTCATGCCTATTATAAACTGCACTGGAGTAGAAAACTCCCACCTCAAGAGCAATCCAATGTTCAGCATATTAACAACTTTCATGTCTAGAACATGTTTAACTCCAGGTATATACATAAGTACCATGGATGTTAAAAAAACAGGAATTGTTAAAGCCAAACTCCATATGAAGAATTTGAAGTATCTTTTAATTTCCTCTTGTCTATGTGTTTCTCTTCCTCCTTCATTTGGAAATATCACTGCTCTAAAACAACCTGATCCAGTAGATTCTATAACTTGTATAAAAGTTCTAGGTCCTGTCATATATGGTTTATAAGTTATGGTAATTTTATTAATGTGTGGATATATGTCTATAGTTTCAACACCTGGTAGTGCCTTAAGAGAATGTTCAATAGCACTGATAGATTCATCATTTAGAATGCCATGAACTTTAAACTCTATCTTGCTTATGTGTTCCCCTGTGCTTATTAATATGGCTTCAAACCCAGCATCTTCTATAGTTTCCATTAGCTGGTTGTGGCTCACAATGTTAGGGTCATAACATATTTCTGCTTCTTCAGTTGCTAAGGCCACTCTTGCTTTCTGCACCCCATGAATGGTTTTCAGAGCTGATTCAATAGTGGAGGAGCAAGAAGTACATGTCATGCCCTTAATGTGTATTCTACATATTTGGGAAGAGGTGTCATTGGATTCTTCATCAATGGACTTGGCTTGAAATCCAGCATCTTCAATGGCCTCACATATTCTCTCCTTCTGCATGGTTTATCAACTTTAGTTGTACCCAAAACATAATTCAAATGAAAGAAATTAGCAAAATAACCATTTGTTCAATCACTTAGAAAATCTAAATTTGTCAGGATATAGCTTCTCAAGTTTAGAAAATAAATATATGTAATGGCTATAGGAAAAGTGTTTTTCCTACTACTTGAGATATAATACAACCTGAGTTTAAAATCTATGCATTGATAGTCTAAACTTTTTTACACTTTCAGCACATCATCCACCATTAATTTGTATTACTTTTGTTTAAGAGTCAATGGTAGTAAACAAATCAACGGTGAATGACTTACTGACAGTGTAAAAAACATTTACCATATCAATATATACATATTAAATTCAATGCAATAATAATATATAAAACTCATACTCTAACCAATGATAAGGTTGATGTAAAGTGCTTTTGGAAAATGAAATTAATAAAATCATTGGCAATAGGAAGAAAGTGGAGCATATCATCAAATGTACAAGGACAGTCATTAACAATAATAAGCCAAAGAAGTTTTCGTGTTAGCAAATAAATATTGTTATAGCAATGTTGCTAGAACACTCCTTTCACTCATGGGTGGGATTGATCAATTATATAATACGAGTTTACTCTCTATTTAATTGTTTTATGCAATCATTCCATAGATGAGATTATTAGTACTATAAAATATTCATTTACACACTTTATTAATTGATAATAATTTAATAAGAGTTTAATACATGTACTCATGTTGTAAAGTTTTATATTGTTGATATTCCATTTACATGGAATATGTTTACTTAAAAGTCAATGATCATTAAATAATAATGTATTGAGAACATAAAAAATATAATGTATTTTCTTATTTTATAAAATAGTGAATTAAAAGTATATGGAAAGTTGGTAGGATGGATATGCATTTTGGAGTGTTGCTATCTCCAACCCCATTTCAGTAATTAGTGAACAAAAGGTCAAAGATTCAATTTCAAAGAGCAACACTTGTTGGGAGAAACCATCACACACTCTGAAATGGATTATTTTCTTACTCAAAAGGTGAAAAATACCCTTAATAATACCAAAAAATATGATTTATGTACACGATTGAATTACTCTATGGTGTAAAATCTAACATGCCTTAACATGCATGATTTCTATAGCTCATGCATGTATATATTTAACCCTAGTGGTACTCACACATAAATGCATTTTCTTTTTAACATGACACATGTCCCAATAACGTGACTTATAAGATTTATATGCTTATGTTAGAAAGATATATACGCATGCAACAATCACTATGAAAAGCCAATTGTGAAGAAATCAAAATCAACAAAGAACATCATAAAGAAAAAAGCTGAATTATTAAATGACTTACGTTAACCATAGCAGGGTGGTATAGAACCAAAGCTTTATCATTCAAAACATCAACAAAGGCCTCTCTAATCCCTTGTAAGCGCTTTATAGCTTTCTCAACAGATCCAGCACAAGCACTACATGTCATTCCAATAACACTAAAAACAGCTTTTGATTCTGATTCTGATTCCAGCTTTTGATTATTTGTGCCATTGGGGTACCTTGTCATTGAAGGGTAGTGTGGTTGTGGTGACAGGTTCACACAGCAGTGAAACTTGTTCATGCATTTCCATGCCTCAAACTTGCTTCTACTACCCATTAACTTAACTCACTTTATTGCTTAAACTTTATAACTATAACTACTTTATGATGATGATGAGTATTGTTTCTCTCGTTTATATATATAGAATCCAATGGGAAAACAAATGTGGGACCCAAAAGAAATAAGTTGAGTGAGTCATATTTCCTCATGCACTTTATTAAAGTTAGTGGTGTGTCTTTTCTTTTATATTTTTTTTGTTAAACATACATTATGATGTTTTTCGATCAATCAAGTATTGTTATATGAATAAAAAGATAATTTTTAAAAATAAAAAGTAATATTTTGATTGAGATGGAAAACGAGATGTATAGAAAAAAAATAGAAAAAAATAGGATATGAAAACTAAGTACCACATTTGTTGGTATGTTAAAAGGTTAAGTTTTAAGATAATTTTATATCTTTCTTAAATAATAATCTTAATACCCTAATATTATCCTTTTTAATTGTGGCATTTTTAAAAAACTTTGTTAACAAACACCTTTTATGAGTAATGGAGTATACAGATGAATTGACATTAGCTTTTACCAATAATTTTGATTAGGGCACTAAGTGTGTTGATGCGTTTAATATTACAGGAAACCTCTGTAAATCATAATGGCTTGACCTAACATAATTGACTCTAGCAAAAGAAAAAGTGAAATATTTTAACACAATAACAAGTGTTGATTAAAATAAACATTAATGTATTATTTTAAAGCCTAAATCTAGCTTGTGGCCTAAAATAATAAGATAATAAGACTTTTACCTTAAATAATAATGTTAAAGGGAATGAGTTTTTAATTACAACTTGTTATTGTGCCTTCTATAACAAGTGAGATAACATTAATAGAATAAAGAGGCCATTTAGTCAAGCAATATTTCTAAGTTATATTTCTCTAAAATTAAAAGCATTGAATAATGTTTATATAAGACGAAATGAATAAAATGTTCTTGATCTAAACTTAAACAGCATTTAAGTAACCTTTTCACAAAAATATACATATTTAGGTGATCTAAAAAAGTAAGTATATATTCTAGTTAAAGAACAAAGTAGATTTGTTGGCCTAACATGAAGGCACTATAATATGCCTAGCATCAATTCCATTACAAAACGGGTTAGGGGAGAATCCACCTTCACCATTAACAGAGGCTGAATTTGATTGTGTTTTTGCTCTCTAATTTAATTTAGATCAAGTTGAATTAAAAAAAGGTTATAGAAGCTGTTGATACACTATCCCATTCACTAGGAATAAATTATGTTTGGTATGTGATGGATATGATGAATAAGTAATTAAGTGCCATATATTTCAATGGTTCTAATTATCCCATGTTGGGGCCACACACTTTCTTAATATCTTTGACTATCAGTGTAAAGATTTGCACACACTTATTATATCATTTATTATTTATTTGTATTTTTTAAGAGTCAATGATCATTGAAAATGAATTATTAAATGAAAGTATATGAAAATTTTAGACTGCATATTTTTTGTCTCAAATATTTATCATTCATTGATACGGTAAACATTGAAACTAAGGAAATGTGATCATAATGCCATGGAAAGTGTCACAGCTGAAGTCATAGATATGAAAATGTTATATGTTCAAAAACAATGTAAATAGAAAGCACTTAAAGCCTTATGATATGGAACCATGTCACATTTAGTTTCTCATAGGTATGATGAGTCAAGTCATAATAAACTAATTAACAACCCAGGCTTACCCAAATGAAATGCCTTTTCTATGTTGCATTTAATGATCTATGGTTTCTGAAGTTGAGCATAACGTTTTTTTTCTTTCCCACATGTATCCTCACACTGAAGACAATCCTAACCGAGCCGAGAACATCCACAGGTATGTAGGGCTAACTCTCCTAACGAGTATCAAACATATACCACTTGAACAACGTCCGTTGGTTGAGCATAACGGTTTATAAGTTATACAACAATAACTATTATTGGAATAATATACCACCTTTTGAATCACATATAAAAATTGGCAGCTTCTCTATGAGTACTTATGCTTATTCTCGTTATAAATGAATATAATACTTTCGGTTCATCAGATCTTTTGTTTTTTTCCTAAGGGAAAAATTAAAAACAATTTGGTTCGGTAGTCCCCTTCATAAGGAAATAAGTGATCATCTGAAAAGGAGGTTAAGGAACCTGATAAGATTATTAAATCAAACTTCAAAGCAAAATCATTCAAACAACTTACATGATTGATTCAAAAAAAAGGTCAATAAGAATCACAATCACACAGTTATGAAAGTAAATGTTTCTTCTCCACAACAAAACAATGCCATTTTTAAGTGCACTATATTCTGCAAGCTCATAAATGATTCTCCAAATTTTTACAGAGCACACTAAATTACACCATATTCTGCAATCACATACATACTATTAATCCACCTAAAATTTCAGGTCAAGTAGATAACATACATAGAACTTGGTTGAAGGAATTTGAAGATTGAAGACGGATGCTGCTGGGAGTAGGATCGAGCACAATCCCGAATTTTAGAGGTATCCCAAAGCCTAATTGGGTGGAGTGATGTACACCATCACAATACTTATGTTACATGTAAAACATCAATCAAAATGTGTCAAACTGGCAATATTTATAGATGGTCGTTGAATTTTTTTCCCATGGGAGAAAGTCACTCTTAGTCCTAGTAGGCATAATTTGCCAAAACAATACCCTTAATTGGCATCACTTGATGACTCGATCCTTATGCCTCCTATGTCAAGGTTGTCCAGTTTTTTGGGTCTTTTGTAATATTTCAACAATAGAGAACAACAAACAACACTGACAGAAGAGGCAGCCATAGCAGCCCCAGCAATCCAGGGCGGTAACCGGTAACCAGTAGAAGGGAAAAGTACTCCAGCAGCTATTGGGATGCCAAGCAGATTATAACCAAGAGCCCAAAAGTAATTAAGGCGTATACGCGAAAATGTTTTTCTTGAAAGGTCAATGGCAGTTATGACATCCTCCAAGTTACTCTTCATGAGGACAATATCAGCCGCCTCAATAGCAATATCTGTACCAGCACCAATTGCCATTCCTACATCCGCTGCAACCAGTGCAGGTGAATCATTGATACCATCCCCAACCATAGCCACCGTGTACCCAGAAGCCTGAAAAAGAAAGAAAAAAGCACTCAATATGTAACAACAGCTTCCGGTGAAGCAGTGCAACTTTAGAATTGAGACTAGAGCAAGTTAAGCTGAATTCATATAGAAGTGAGATTCAAGTTAATAGGGTGTCTGGTTCAGATTATTTTTTAGGAAAAAATAGTTGTTGCTGCTCCAAAATTAAAATAAGCATAGACTCGAAGGTGTTTAACAGCAACATAAGCAGTTTTCTACAACTGTATTTGCCTAAAAAAACTGAACATTTTAAGCTGGATTTTTGGGCATTAAGAATTTAAGATTATCTGAAAATCAGCTTATTTTTTGGATTTGAACTGAACACACCCCAAGTTAAGCTGAGTTGAAGCTCATGATATAAAGACTAATAATCAAACCATGGGGTTTTGGCAGAATTACAGAAATACAGGATTCAGAAGTGCGTCCTACTGAAGCTAAGCAGAAGAACTTTTATAGCTAACTTCAGAAAAGGCAGCATTATTTTCAATTTCAAGGCTTCAAGCTATTGCATAGACTAGTATCATGATTATCATCTCATTAATGAATAACTTTTATCTTGAAATTAAATTGAAACAGCGAAGTTGAGATCATAAGTACCTGCAAGTCTTTCACATGCTTTGCTTTCTGCTCTGGTTTGGCCTCAGCAATAACAGATTCAATCCCAACTTCCTTTGCAATAGAGTTAGCAGTTCCCAAGTTGTCCCCAGTCACCATGATGCTCCTAATTTTCATAGACTTGAGAATGGAAATGATTTCTGGAGCACCTGGTTTCAATGGATCAGATACTGCTAAAACCCCAGCCACTTTCCCATTTATAGATACCAGAATTCCGGTTTGAGCCATCCCTTCGGCTTCAGCAAGTATATCTTCGGCCTCAATGGGAATTGCAACATTTTGGTCAACAAACAAGCTCTTGTTGCCTATAATTATTTCCTTGCTCCGAACAATGGCCTTTACTCCATGTCCAGTAATGGATTCAAAATCCCGTGCTTCAGGCCAAGCAGGGTTTTCTTCATCTCTAAACTTTTTGGCATACTCAACAATGGCCTTAGCTAGTGGATGCTCACTATTCACCTGACATAGGCAAGTAAAGTAACATTGTTGGCAATTATCTATGTTGTGTCTATGAATTTCGAATACATAATTTATAAAAGCACCTGAGCAGTTAACAAATAAAATTGAAATTGTAGCCATAACAAATTCTCTGTAAGCAACTCCTGTTTTCAATAACTAAAACTGAGGATGAGCCTAACAGAGACTAAGGGAGGGGGAAGATGACTACCTCAGCTGCAGCCACAAGTTCATAGAATTCCCGCTGTACCATATTTGTCAAAAGTTTTGTACTTACTACCACAGGTTTCCCAATAGTGAGTGTACCTGTCTTGTCAAAGACAATGCAGTTCACCTACAAGACAATCGTTAACATATTCAAATCATCAAAATGTAATGTCACAGTAAATCATAGAATACTTAATAGATAGCGGCTTACTATGTACCACTAGAAAGAGGAGAATTGGGGAAGGGGATTGGATTTTGAGATGCTACAACATGTAAGCAAGGACCTGTTTCTCTATTTTAACTTTAACAATTACCAAGAAATAGCAATGAAGCACAAGTAAAATAAAATATTGGTCTCCAAGAATGCTATTTCCCTTCACCCAACATAACAAACTGCAATTGGTTCACAGTTCCTAAAGAAATAAGGAAAGTTAACATTGTAGAACCATTGGTAATCCTAAGAGGGTGAGCTTTGGCGCAAAGGTAAAGTTGTTTGCCTTGTAACCTAGAGGTCATGGGCTCAAATCTTAGAAACAACATCTTCACTCACGAGGGTAAGTCTGACTACTTACCCTCCTCAAGCCCCACTATGTGGGAGCCTCATGCACTGGGCTTTGCCCTTTTTATGAATTAGCAGACATGGCCTTAAAGCATCACTTGATATTAATGTTTCTTCCTTTGCTTATTTTCTTACTCGCTGTTTTTGAATTATTGCTCAATCTTAAAAGCCTACTAACATTGAGAAAGAAAATTCAGAATTCAAGGAGCACTTCTAATGTCAAATGCTGACCTTATGTGCACTCTCTAATGCTTGCCCTCCTTTGATCAGCACACCTTGAGTTGCACCAACTCCAGTGCCAACCATAACAGCAGTTGGTGTTGCTAAACCCAAAGCACAAGGGCAGGCTATGACCATGACAGAGATTCCAAACTGCAAAGCAAGCTCAAAGCTGTCCATGGAAGATGGTATCCAAGACTTGGGGTAAGCATGAAATTTTCCAGCTAAAAACCAGGCAAGCCAAGTTGCAATTGATGTCAAGATTACCTGCACGTTAAGGTACCCCTTAAAAGTAAGCCCACTATAAACTTAAAGATTTAATTGTCTAGGTAAGAACCAAGAAAATAAATAGGTTACAGAATACATATCATATATAATTACCAGAGGCACAAAGTATTTTGAAATGCGGTCAGCAAACTTCTGCACAGGTGCCTTGGCCATTTGTGCTGACTCAACAAGCCGAACAATCTGGGAAAGAGCACTTTCTGATCCGACTCGTGTTGCCTTAATACGCAACACTCCCTTCTCATTCACAGTTCCTCCAATAACAGGGTCACCTTTCCTCTTCGCCACAGGGCGTGCCTCGCCCGTTATCATGCTCTCGTTCACATGACTCTGGCCCCATATAACAAATCCATCAGAAGCAACTTTTGCACCAGGAATAATTTTAATCACATCATTCTTTTGAACCAATCGGCTGTCAATTTCTTCTTCACCAGTAACATTTCCTTCATTGTCCAGGGTTAACAATATAGCTGTGTCCGGTGTCAAGTTCATGAGCTTGGCGATTGCATTGGATGTCTTCCCCTTGGCTACAATTTCAAGATACTTTCCAAGAAGAATGAATGAAATAAGCATTGCACTAGTCTCGAAGAAATCAGTACCCATGAAAGTCTTTGAGGTAGCAGCTCTCAGGACAGAGTAGACTGAATAGAAGTAAGCTGCATTTGTTCCCAAAGCAATCAAAACATCCATATTCGCAGAGCCACGGCGTAATGATTTGTAGGACCCAGAGTAAAATCGCCGGCCTATAATGAACTGTACTGGTGTGACAAGCACCCATCTTACAACCTCTCCTAATGTTAGCATATTGACAACTTTGGTATCCAGCACATGCTTAATTCCAGGGATATACATAAGCACCATAGAGGTTAGAAACACAGGAATAGTAAACATCAAACTCCATAAGAAAGATCTATAATACTGTCTTATTTCCTCGTTCCTATGAGCATCCCTTTGTCCTCCTTCAGGGGGAAATATATTTGCTTTGAAATTCCCCGGCTCGGTTTCCTCAATAACCTTAATGAAATCCCTTGGTCCTGTCATGTCTGGTTTATAAGAAATTGATATCTTGTTGAACTCCTGATGTATCTCAACACCTAGAACCCCAGGGCGTACCTCAAGAGATTCTTTGATCAGTTTCATCGAATGCTCATCGAGTGCACCTTGAACCAATAGGTCTATCTTGAACATGTCTTCACCGGAACTGATAAGTGAAGCTTCAAATCCAGTGTCTTGTACAGCTTCCAAAATTTGATTGTAGTTAACAACATTAGCATTATAGTGTACTTGAGCTTCTTCAGTTGCCAATGCAACTCGAGCTTCGATCACACCTTGTATAGCTTGGAGAGCAGATTCAATAGTTGATGAACATGAAGTACAAGTCATTCCTTTAATTTGAATTCGGCATACTTGAACCGATTTATCATTCAACTCATCTGTTACTGTCAGCAACGTAGCTTCAAATCCAGCATCTTCAATTGCCTCCCGAATCGTCTCCTCCTAACAAGAACAAAAACAAATATCATGATTGGCAAAATAAAATAAAATAAATAGTGTAATATATATGGAAGCACATACTCTATCACATTAATTCTGTCACCGCATGTACTGCTCGCATTTAATTGATTAAAAATATATATATATAAGTTAAAAAATTAATAATTAACTATTTTTCTGACTCCCAAGGACACATGCAGTAGTACAACTGTGTATCCAATATATCTGCACTGTCATCATCCACGTTTACATGAACAACGATGACAGTGTATAAAGCACAAAACACACATAAATGTTATTTCTCAATAAATAAAAAAGAATGCATTATTATTATTATAATTATAATGATGTATATAAGTAGTTACGTTGAGGAAGGAGGGGGAAAAGATGACTAGAGAGCGGTTATTGATGAGATCAACAGCAGCTTCACGAATACCAGGAAGTCGCTTAATGGATTTCTCAACAGATCCAGCGCAGGCGGCGCAACTCATTCCGACGACGGAGAAAACGGCGGTGGTGTATGAAAGAACGTGATCGGTGGTGTTGGGATATGATGGCATGGAAGGGTAATGAGAACGTGGAGAAAGAGGAGTCCATTCTTCGTTGCTGCTTCGGAACAAAGATAACGCTCCTAACATCTTCTTCTTCTTCTGCTGATTTTCAATTCATCTTTTCAAATCTCAATTTCTGTTTATATTTGAAATCTCTGGGTGGGTCCCTCCACTTACGTGGCCTTAAATTCACGCAACCCTTACCTTTCCACTCGTTTGGTAAGCTGTAAATATAACCGGTTTTCACTAATATTATTGTAAAAATTTATACATTTAGCCGATCATTTAATATTGATTTATATTTTTTTATTTGAAAATTAATGATAATTGAAAATAAATATTTGTGATATAATGATAGTATAAAAACTCGGACGTAAGTGGGGAATACATATTTTTCTTATAATTTACTTAAATAAACTCTTTTGCTGAATCATCAGGAGTTTACTTTTTTATATAAAACAAGTGAGTTGAATACCTCATTCAGACACATTTTGAATGGGGATAAAGGCAATTTGATTTTGGGTAGAAGATTAAAGTCAAATCTTAGAGAATCTCGAATCAAATTGTGTGGTTCAGTATCATCCCATCAATTATTAGAATATTAGATTAGATGCATAGATTTTGCTTTTATTTTATGCTTTACGTAAATATTTGACGTTTTAATTAGCATTCGATAGCATAACTACATCGGTAAAATATAATTGAAAGTTTATTTGAACGTAAATATATGAATGTTGGTTAACACTGCAATTAGTTAATCCCAAAATCAAAGTTTCTACGCAAAGTTACTCTATTGATTAGAATGTAATTTTTGGTTTCCCACATGTATTTTCGCACTAGAGCTACTTGATCCGAGCCGGGTGTCTACAGGTACGTGAAGCTATCTCTCTCAACTGATATTTTTTCTATTCACGTAACTCGAATATGAGACCTTGCTTAAAGGGAATCAAGCATGTACCGTTGATTAGAAAGTAATTGAAAGAGTAAAAAAGAGAGGAAAATTTTGAATGAAGAAGATATAAAAAGTAAAGTATGTACATATTGAGGTATTTCTTGTTTTAGGCTGTCAGAAACGTCATGGATCACGTTTTAGAGAACAACCAATTCTATTTGACTTTGACAGTATAAAAGGAATGGCCATTAAATATTGCTCTGAAAATGACACCCACTTTTGGAAATGGTAAATTTGGGCCTTACGGTCTTAGCTGAACAAATCTAATGATCCAGCTAAGTATATTAAGATTTTTTAGAAATCAATGTTTCAAATAAAGTTGATAATAATTTTAAGGTCTTAAAATGCATCAATACAAAAATCATAAATAATGTAATGTGTTACATCATCATAATTACATCTTCAATATCAAATATGTTGCAAATTGATCATACACTTTAAAACATAAAAAATGAAGTTTTGTATAGTTGTATATCTAATTATGGGTGTCCTTAATTTGGAGAATATAGTTAACATAAAATAGAATGATGTAGACATTGGTATCATCATTTGTATGCTATCTTTGTCTTCTCAAAGTTCCACCTCTCATGTCTCCATAAAACAAGGATCTTTATTACTTACCTTCTTCTCTCAATTCTTTTTCATTTCTCATTTCCCATTCTCTATTATCCCTTTCTTTCTTTCTTTCTTTCACTTTTCCTTGGACGCTTCTTCCTCATTGTTGGCAAAATGGTATATCATTTTTCTCTCTTCTTTTGCATCATGCATTGGAAGTTGCTAATATTCATAATTATCTTTTGTAATAGTTAATGATGTTTTGTAAATGTTTCTCAAGACCAACTACTCTATTATTCTTCTATTGAATGCCAATATCTTCTAACATAAATATAATCACCAACCATTTGGTCACATAGCTAGAACAAAAAGACTTATAATGTCAATCTATAAAACTTACTTACCACAATAGTTGTTCTTAGCATTGTTCTTAACAGAATTATGGGTTATTCTCAACCAAGAGAAAGGGATGAGAGATGACTCAAATAAGAATGAAAATATTATTTGCTATTGTGCACGGTCTTATATCAATTATAAATCCTCTTAAAAAGGTTAAAAGGGTACAACAATGAAGAACACAAAAATTTGAAACCCTCACATTAACCTTAAAATGTGAAAGTAACTCTAAAAATCTCTACTTTTTATGACCTTGTTATAGTTGCAATATGTTATGAAGAATGATAGAAAATGGGTATAACGTAAAAAGAGAAATGATAAAGTGTATGGTGGCATGCAGGCAAATGCAGCGTCCGGAATGGCAGTGCATGATGAGTGCAAACTGAAGTACCAAGAGCTTAAAGCAAAGAGAAGTCACCGTTTCATTGTATTCAAAATTGAAGAACAACAAATTGTGGTTGAGAAAGTAGGTGGCTCCACTGAAAGCTATGATGACTTTCAGGCCAGTTTGCCAGCTGATGAGTGTCGTTACGCCGTATATGATTTCGATTTCGTTACTAATGAGAATTGCCAGAAAAGCAAGATCTTCTTCATTGCATGGTACCAACTCATTTACCATCCTTCAATTATTACATTTACCTTCTTCTTTATTTTATAATGAGTTACATGCTAGTATGAAATATGGGATTCAGGTCACCAGAAAATTCTAGAGTGAGGATGAAGATGGTGTATGCAAGTTCAAAGGATAGATTCAAGAGGGAATTGGATGGAATTCAATTCGAATTGCAAGCAACTGATCCAAGTGAGATGAGCATGGACATTGTGAAAGGGAAGATCCAGCTAAGTTACTAAGCTCCAACTATGCTATATTTTGCTATATCATTCCACCACCCTGCTTCACATTATTCTTCATTATTCAGTTTTCCATTTGTTCAACTTGGTTGATTTGATCAAGAGACATGACTACCTGGTTCAAGATTAAGTAGCATCTTTTTATACTTTGCTGCTCTGTCATGTTACCTATAAAACCCACTTTACTTTTTTCTGTTTACTCGGAAGAGGACTTTATGTAAAAAATCATTTATAATATACTCTCTAATTTAATTTCTCTTTGGAAGTAGATCATGGACATGGTATATAATTTATATGCAGAATAGAAAGAGTCATGATTTAAATGAACTAGACCATTATAAATGAACAGAATAAGGAGTTTGTGCAGTCAAAAATTGATTGCACCTTTCTGCAATGGCCAATCCAATGATTTAGACTTGTTATAATATAGTTACAATTTTCTATTTCTGCAATGGCCAATTTAGTGTCTCAACACATAAAGGAACATAATACTCAATACATAAAGGAAAAATCTTGTCCAGAACAATCTTCTATTTAACAATGTCTGAACTTCTTACTTGTTTGCTAGTACTATACAATGAGACATTGTCATACTTACGCCTAACACCCATTTTGAGCAATCATTTAAAATAGAAAGGAAAATTGAAGAGGTAAAAAAAGAAAAGAGAGTAGTCAGAAAAAGTATTAATGGTGTATATCTATGTTATGTATGTTTGCTAGTTGAGTTTTGACTCAATTATGATGAAAGTGCAAGTTCAGCCCATGCTAAAGATGAGGATTTGAGCTCCACCCTTATTGAAGTGTCAATTCTGCTCTCCAGCATGCTGCATAGTTCTCGTGTTGATGGACATGCAGTGGTATCAGGGTTGATACAAAGACTTACTACCTCACATATTACTTCGAGGTCTTCCTGTCGAAAATGTTTCAATTCAGGATCCACCACATGTGACATTACTTCTGGAATTTCAATATATCCCTTGGCCTGCAGAACATATACATTCAGCATTACCAACTTTGAAGAAGTATAAACTTTCAGGTTTGCCTGAGCCTGAAACAGTAAAAGTCAACTTTTTAACATCAAAGTTTAGCAAATTTCTTACCCAATCCACCAAGTACCCTTTCTCATTACAGTATGGTGGTCTGCCACTGATTATCTCCAGCAGAAGCACCCCAAAAGCATATATGTTTCCTTTGGTATCAAGATGTCGTGCCTCGAGCGAATTTGTAAGAACGCAGACAGCACCTTGACTGCCAATAGAACCAGAATTCTTTTCTGATCTTTCAAGGATTGACTTCCAACTTTCAAAATCAACCAACTGCAACACAGGTTCATGGCAATGAGAATCTTTAACAACCTATTGGATTTCTAACAGAACATACAACTTATAAACATAGGTGTGTGTTAAGCCAGTTCTGCTAATTCTTGACTACAATAAGATATCAAGCACAATCATAATTGTTGTCATAAGATTTAAACTGGGTGGGGTACACACCTTGGGTGAAAATTCTTCTGTAAGGTATACAGCACTAGAATTCAGCTCTGAAATAGTGAATGGAGGCTCAGCTTCTGTGTGCAAATACCTGAGTCCGCGTGCAATGCCTATCACAATTTTCATACGCCGTGTCCAAGAGAACTGGCACCCTTCATCTGCAGTTATAATTGCATATATTTAAGGAACTGAAACAAAAAAATATATGCATGAGCTAAGAAAATTGACATACAACAATGTAGGTGATCATAAAGTGTCCCATTTGAAGCATACTCAAACACCAACATCCTTGTGAATGGAGTGCTTTCTCTACAATAGCCCAACAGTTTTCCTGTATTCTCATGATTTAGCCTTGCCAAGTCTGCTACCTGAAAAGTATTAATAGCATAAACATGAAAAGACTAGTTAACTATTTGCCTCATGATTCTTACATACTGTTGACATTGGAGTATTTCCATTTACCTCTCTCTGAAAATAGAGTTCAAGATATCCTGTCCAATGCTCCTCCTTGATGCTGACAGAAATCACAGCAACCTCAGGCCCACCTTTCATGTTTCCCTTATAGACCACACTGTCTGCTGAGGACCCAATTATGTTGCTGAAGTCTTCACATGCCACTTCAAGCTCTTGTCTGCTATAACTCCTCACATCCTTCAACATCTCGGGGTCTGCACATTCATAAAACCAATCATGTTGATAACAGATCTAGAACTATCATATGTTAAAAGACAACTGAAAATAAAGAAACTGAACCTATATATACTGATGTATGCTCTTTCTGGCTTGAAGACTTTTTCCAAGGAATAATAATTGATGCTTTTTTGTTACACTTCAGACAAGCAGTGAGAACTGCAACCAGAAAGAGAGAACAAACAATGGCTCCTGATACTATTTCTAGAATCAAAAGCCATACTGGTTTTGATGTTCCGTGATGCTTCAACTCATATTCGGCTCGCTGGTGGTTTGGATTCGCCACAGGCTGGCTCTTGGCAGGTGAAGCACCAGCTATGAAATAATAGTTCACTGTTAGATACAAAATTAGGAAGGAAATATTTAAGGTGCAAAGTGTGATCTAGTAGTTAAATCATAGATGGGCAAAATGCACATAGTATTTGACAAGATTCGTATGACATTTGTAAATAGTGTCCATTCTCAACACCAGGTTGGATTTTTATTTCAAAAAAAGGAGTATAAAGAGAATTTCAGTGAAGATCACTTCACCATTAAGTCAAGACAAAGCTCATTTGATCTATTCTACATGATTCAAATTTACATGTTTATGAGGAGACATCATAATTCATGCCTAAATAATGAATGCTAAAAGTTACATCATGCTCATACATACCACATTGTAAAGAAGGGCGCTGCTCCAAGTCTTTGCTCTGGAGGCAGTTCCCTTGAAAGCTTGACCTGTTTGACAGATCAAATGTTTTCTAAGTATGGTGGAGGAGTAGAATGCCAACATCACCAGGGTATCAGAAAAGCACCTTGTAAGATACTTCAAGCATTTGGGTATGTTACCAACTAAAAAGTTATATGAAAAGTCTGCAACTTTTAACTGAGATGAACGACAGAAGCCAGTCAAATTCGCTTTTGAGGCATACCTGAAGAAATTATAGGAACAATAAGAGACAGATTTAAATGTTCAAACTTGTTGGTGCAACGAAAGCAATCGTTGTGCAGCGTTGGCCACAAACAATCAAATAAAGTGCATAGAATAAATAGAAGAGAAGAAACAAGAGAATTTGGTAACGACATTCAGCCAATTGTGCCTACGCCCGGGAGCGTTGAGCGGCTACCAAGATATTATTGGAGAATAAGGATTACAAACGTAGCACACCCATGGGCCCACCTGCCCATGAGGTATTTCTATTTGGTGCTTGTGCACATTATAATAAGAGACTTGACTCCAATATATAATATTGGTTACTTTACTCTATTCCAACAATAACATATTTCAAGCATTCCCAACAAAACTTAGATTGGCATAATGTGCCCTTTTATACTTAATGTTGAGCATGACATAGATGCAACAATTTTAAGCTGATTCATAACCCAAAGTCACTCAAGGCTCCTATGAAATCCTTTTACATGAAGACTAGCTCATAGGACCTTGGCCATGTACAACAGATATAAAAGAGGCCTACTCACATCTCATGCATATTTGAATCAAAATTTGAACTGCTACTAGCAGGGACAGATCCTTGAAGTCTATTCCTATCTAGCCGAAGTTCTTGAAGGTATCTCAAATTTCCAAGCTCTGCAGGTAGCTTGCCAGTCAACCCATTGGACTGTAGGTTTCTACAATAATGCAAATGTAGAAAAATATAGGAATCAATAAAAAGAGAGACTATAATTTTCTCCATTAAGAAAGAGCATGTTGAATATCTTTTACATGTTCACAACTAGAGTTAAATTTCCAATCTCTGGAGGAATTGGTCCTGATAACTGATTCTTTCCTAAATCCAACACCTTGAGAGATTTCAACATGCCCAACTCTTTAGGTATTGTGCCAATGAGATTGTTGCCATGTAAAATTCTACAAACATAGGAACCAGGAATTAGTGTCAACCATGATATTCCAGAACTAATACACATGGTAATAACATTTTTTTAGTAAATCATCACTTAAGTTGTTCAAATGCAACAAGCTCGCCAATTTGGTGCTTGAAATTTTCTTTTACTAAATAGTCCCAAGAAAATTATAAAACATCACCAATTAAGCCCCTATAAAAGGCTATGTTCCAAAATTTTCAGGGACTTATTTGGTGGCTTAAATCTCTCTAGGACCCTACCAGTGATGCTATAATGAAAATTAATTAACATACAATTCTTGCAAGTAAGTGATATGCCCCAATTCTTGTGCAATAAAGCCTCTTAATGATGATCCTGAGATGTTTCTGCAAAGAAGAATCATCAATTGTATAGTATTAGAACTAAGGAATGTAGTAACCTTAGAAATTAATGTAAACAAAATAGCTCATAATATCTTACAGCTTGAGGACATGATCACCAGCCATAGTGCATGAGACACCAAACCAATCACAAGGATCTGAATCCAAAGTGTTCCAATTTGATAAAACTAGGTATGGGTCTTCATATATAGCTTCTCTAAAACTTGTAAGCCCCCAAACTGTATATAATAAAAATGCTTCATTTCTTTGCTAACTTACATAATGACACTTACCCAACACATTAAAAATTGAATTACAAGAAGATAACAATAAAAAGATTATGGTAGCAACCAAAGAGAGTGTAAAAAGTTGAGATCTGAGAGAGAGAATAGATGATACCTTCATTTGGGGGCACAGTAGCAGAAGCAAGAAGAGAGAGTGTGAACATGGAAATCAACAACCAACTACTACATAACTTCATCTTCTTCTTCTTCTTCTTTTGTTTCTCCACACTGTGTTAGTTTTTTGTTATTGTTAGTTTGTTACTGACACACACAGATATAACTAACAAAACCCAAAGAATATAAACTTATAAAGTTCTAAAATTGCATAATAATGTTACTACTAATAATAGTAGTGGATGTGGCAGTGTTTGTTAGCAGATTTTGAGGAACAAAGAAATGAATAAGAAGGTAGGTAGTTGAGTTGAGTTTGAGAGACAAAGAAAGAAGAGCAATAAAATCAAGTAACTTAGATTGTAAGAGAGTTTATGGAACAAGCAAGTACTAGCCAATAATTCATAATTCATTTGTTTATTGAAGACAAGCAACTACTAGCTTCTTATTTTGGTTTATTTACTTATTTATGTTCAAAATGGTGACTTATCGGTCCAAGTGGTATATATTCGAATCTTGTAAATAAAAAAAATATATATTGCAAGAGTTAGTTTTATATATTTAGATCAGATAAGATTAACTTCGGTATACGGATGAGGATGAAACCAAAAAAAATGGTGGTTTGTTTATATTAGAGTGATTAGAGGGCTAAATGGTGATGCAGTACAAGTGGGATCTTTAAAATATATACACTAACAATGTAAAGTTTTTATACTATTGACACATATTATTTATTATTGATTTATATTACTTTTATTTTTTACAGTTAATAGTAATTAATAAATTAATAGTGATTAATAATTTGCTCACAGTATAAAAAATATATATTATCTGTGTGTATGCATATTAAATCCTACTAATATTGCTAAGAAATTTATTAAAATGGATTTTGTCAAACTGAAAACTAGGTGCATTAGTCAAAGGTGTCTATCAAGAACTAATACTACTAATTTGTAGGTTTAAACATGTTATCATAATTATGACAAGTTCAAACTTCAAGAGACTACACCATTCCCTATTATCATGGATTAAAAATGTATTCAATCGATTGTATAGTTTAAGTTTGAGGAAATTTTAAAAACTAATGGATTTAGTTCCTGAGATACATTTATTTTATTTTAATTCCTTATCTTTAATTCTTGTAGGCAAGATTAACATATCCCTCAATTTAATTTACTAAACATTCTAAAAAATTGATTTTTTGGTGATCTATCATTTTGATTATTTAGCTATTACTAGTATAAAGTATGTATAATTTAATTCACTAAACATGTTAAATTTCTTTCCCCATCCTCAATTATCTAAAACTTAAGTTTGGTTGTTTAAATACATTTTTTAGAAAGGGGTTGTTTACATTAATTTATAAAGAATGCAGAATGTCGTTTTAGTTTAATTTTATGAACCAAAAGGGGAAAGGTTAATGTTGAATCTATACTTGTCATTTATTATTTTCCTAACTCAAATAAAGAGTGCCTAAAGAGACATCTCAGCTAACAAATGTGTATTTTATTCCAAAAAGGCAAGAAATGGTTCTAAAAATCCACATTTCATAGTTGTTCTGCATCAGAAACCAAAACTCAAAACTTTGTGCCATGTGTTAAACATCTTTTGGTCTTGATCTTGGAGTATAACAAATTTTGCCCAAATGTGTCTCATTTTTTGTCTCAAACCAATCATATATTAATATGTGGATAAAATAAAAATTTAAAAAATAAAAAATAATAAAATAGAACACTCTACTTGCCTTGAAAGATGGAATAAGATTCTCTTCGTATACAAGTGTCACATAATAACATATGAAATGTAACATGTAATAACAATTTTACCCCTTTATTTATCATGAAATCACATTTTTATGATTGAAAATATAAATAAAAACAATCATTTATCTTTTCATTAATAAAAAATATCTTTGTTGTTTTGGTACATGTAATATTTACTCCTCATGATCATGTCATAAAAAAAGTATCGTAATTTTGAAGCAAAACAGACTCTTCAAACCCAATTAACCTTAGGCAGATGTCAATAAATGACAAGAAAATACAATCGAGTATAAAAGAGACAAATAGACTACAAGAATTTTTTTAATAGATAGATTATTTCATTTGTTATGTATAAATAACATAAAACTTGACTTAAAAGTTAGAATCCTTATGCATACCTAACTTCCATATTTCATTTGTTATGTATAAATGAGCCAATTCTAATCCCTAAAACTTTAAATAGAACATAATTATATATCTGAAATGTGCTAGTTGATTAACTACGAAGCAAGCATGGAAGCATGTCGGGTCCACAATTGTTTGAACTTTTAAAACCTAGTTGTTGTTTTTTTGTTACTTTTGTAGCCTCCCAAATGGAAACACATGAGACCAGATCTTCTCTCTCATAATATTGTATCATTTCATGTGTCATGAGTTGTGATTGGTTAGAAAAATATTTAATAAATAAATTTTGAACTTAAATATATATTTTTAAACAAATCACAACTCTTAATACATAGAGTAATACAAAATGTGAGATAGAATATGTGATTATTACACTGTCTTTCTTTATTCGGAAAGACTACATGGTGAGGAAAAGAGGAATTGATTCACCTACTTTCCTCTTGTTTGTTAGGTTTCTACATTGATTTGGTTCCCTTTAAAGACTCCTATCATCAAAGTTTCATTAAATGGACACTTTATCTTTTCTTTTGCTTTTTGTGTCTATCAATTTTCCACGCTGCTCTTATGAATTTTAAAATATCCTCAGAAACTTCTGTAGCAGATAAAGCAGGTCCTGCATATCTCATCAAGAGAGCCCATTTGCTATCACATGATTGGTATCATTCTATGTGTCATAAGCTATGAATGGTCAGAAAAATATTTAAAAATTAAATTTTAACTTAAATATATGTTTTCAACTAATTACGATGTCATGACACATGGAGTGACAATAAGTGTGGGACAAGAGAAGGACATCTGATATGCACCCTTTCATCCAAGATTTACATTATAATTAATCATATATAATTTTTTTGTTAGAAAAAAACTAGGTTATAGTGATCATTTTTTATTGCAATTAATCACAAATAACTTTTTCGAAGGTGTCTATAGCAATTAGTCAAAATTAAACAAGCTAGTCCTAAGTTTATAAGTTATTAGGAAGTGAAAACCAAATAATTAAATCATAACTAGTATTTGATAAAATTGATCGTTAACATAATTTTTAAATATAAAACAACACATGCTATTGGGTTAAAAATTCTAAGTTACTTCTAGTAGTTTGTTAAATACGAGTTTTTAAACTCATAATTTATTAAAATAAGCTTTTTTACTAAGTATTAATAGTTTTTATCATTATTAGTCAATATTAAATTTGCTCAATAGTGCATTAATCTATTTTCATCTGTAATTATATTGTGGTGAGGTAGAACAAGTAATTATCACTTATCACTCAAGCTGAAAAACATTAACTTAATATACATTTGGCATTTGCAAGCAAAAGTAAAAGATAAGAAAATGGTAATACACATAATTTGGCAATATAGAAATTATTACTTTTATAAAGTATAAAATGTGTGTTCCCACTGCTTCAACTATACATTGCATGCTCCACTATATTAAGTGGAAATTATAACTTATTAACCTTTGTGAATACTCTTAAGGTTCCTTACAGTCATTACAAGTTGTTGTCTTTCACCTTCTACTTCAGCAAATTTGAGGCTCATTTCTGAGTATCTTTCTTGCATCTCTTTTAGTTCATTTTCCATTGATTTGTTTCTTTCCTTCAACTCACTTAATATGCCATTAACATTGCTTTCTGCACTATCAATGACTAAGGTTGTTGCTGTTTCTTTTTGTGCCAAGTTTTCAATACTGTCATGGCCAGAATATAATCAATAACTAAAGAATTTAATGGCTTGGATTCAGAAGATTACAAGTAAGAGACAAAATGAACAGTCACCAAGTATTCATACCTCTTGAATAAGAATGCACCCATGTTTTCTTCGGATGCACATCCATTATCGCGGTGAGGCTCGACTGTACTTCTTACTTCTCCGCATATGTCATTAGAAGTATTAGTGCTTCTGTCCTGAACAATCTGTTTGAAAGGAATGCAAAAGTATGTCAGTAATGTTTCTTGAACATCAAGATAGGGTCACTATATAATCTTTCCTTGCCAACATTCATCAATGCATTTCGATTGAATTCCGAAGAAGTAGTAGGCTTAAATTGTTTTAGTAATGTTTGCAAATTGCTCCAGAGTTGATTGTAGAAGTCAGTATGTTTACCTTCGGCAAAGCGATACTCTGATTGAACTCCTCCACTTTGTTCTCCAGCTCCTTAATTTTGGTCTGGAGTTCCTTTTCTTTCTCCAAAAAGGTTGTTGTTGAAGTTTCCATGGCACTTTCCTTTGACTTTATGAGGCCCTGCCATAAACAACCCCTTTCATTAAAGATCAATGAGTGAAAATGATGGATAGTAGATAAAAATATCATTAGTCCTCATCCTAGACAAAGACGGAGGCCAAGAAAAATCATAAGTGAAACAATCGAGCATTTTTCTCAAAGGGACTATCTCTTCAGACTACCCGTATTTAAAAGTTACCTCGAGCATTCTTATTTTCTCTCTCAGGCTTGCCATTTCTTTTGAATTCTGAGGGACTGAAGCAGTTTTTTTGTTCTTTGGACTGGTTTTAGCTCCATCATCCTTCTTCTTTAGTTCAGCTTTTAGCTGCAAAACCTGCTTTCTTAATTTTTCTTTCTCGGCTTCATCCTCATCAAGAAAATGTTTCAAATCACTGTATTGAGCTCTAACTGATTCTAACTCTGACCGCAATACTCTGGCCTCTCTCTCATTTTCATCCGTATGATGTCTTATCTTGTTGAACTCATCAAGCGACTGCTCTGCTTCGTTCTTCAATGATGCAATTTTACTCACCAATTCGTTTCTTTCCACAGTTCTTCTCTGCAACAGTGCCTCAGATTCCTCAACTGATTTCTTCATAAGTTCCAAGTCTGATCTAAAAATTTCACTTCCTGCTACTTGCTCAGATAAGCGAGAAATCTCCTCTTTAAGCTTTTCATTCTCAGCTTTTAGCATCTCGATCTCCTCAGAGAAATCTCTACTAACTTGTTCACAGTTCTTGTTCTGAATTTCGAGCCGCTTAGACTTGTCCTCAATTTCCAAAAACATTTGTTGTTTATGAACTGTCATTGTGTCTATTTGGTTGGAAAGGTCTTTCAGTTTTACCTCATATTCAGCTTTAAGTGATTGATTCTCTTCCTTGACTTTATGCAGCATTCCCTCCAGTATACTTTTTTGTGCACGTAGTTCACTCGCTTCTGTCAATGCTTTCATGGCAGCCTTCTCATTTGCATCGAATGTAGAGGTCATTTGCGTTGAGAGCCTTCTGAACTCCTCTTGAAGCCTCTCAGCAGTATTAGCATTTTTAAGTCGGGTCTTTCGCAATGCTTCCTCAGCCTGGATGGCTCTTTGCTCCTGCTCAACTTTGCAATGTGTCACTGCTTCTAGATCAGCTTCGAATCCTTCTGATTGCTTTTCCAGTTCCTCCTCTAATTTTCTGATATGGGTTTCAAGTGCCTTAATGGTAGCCAGAGAATTTGAGAAGTCTTCTGACTGTTCCTTCAGTTGATCTTCCAGATTCTTGATACGTGTTTCAGTGTCGTTTATTTCAGGTGGAGGAGATGAACATTCATACTGCATTTTTAACTGCTCCTGCAGTTGGCTTTGCTCCAGTTTATATGCAAGGCCGTGGTTTTCTTGTTTCAATATCTCGTAGTCTAGTGCTAGTTGTTCCATCTGCATCTCCAACTCATCTTTGTCTCTTCTATACATTTCTATTTCACCATAGAGGTCGATTATTTTTTTCTCAAGCAAGTTTGTATCCTTGCCACTGGTATGCTCCTTAACAAGTTTATCTAATGCTTTCTGTTCTTCATCATCATCTGATTCACATTTAGAGAGGTTTATCCCAAACTGTTTGGAATTTTTAACCTGTTCGGAGTTATTAGAAAGGTTACACATTTCCCTATTTTTTTGCTCCAACATTTCATCAAGGTCCTGTACAGCAAGAACCAGTTCAGCATTCGATTCTTGCATTTTATTTAACTGCAACCGGAGATTTGCATTCAGGTCCTTCTCATAGTTCAATTCTTGCCTAATTTCTTCAACAAAAGCACGAAGATCTCCACCTTCCAAATGCGACCTGTTCCTCAATTTGGCCTCATCCATACGTTTGTGAAACAACCTGAGATTGTCACATTCAGTCTTGAGTGCACCATTTTCCTCTTTCAATTCAATGATTTCCTTTGTAAGATCCTGCCCTCTTTTGCTTTCCTTAACAATTTGCTTCCGAAGGGTCTGTAGTTCCATGTCTGACACATTCACCTGCCTTGCCAAATCAGCAAGTTCAGCCCTGAGTCTATCAATCTCCATAGGGGATGCATGTTGGGACCTTTCCTGTAGAAGCACATCATGAGAACCGTTTGTTGAATCGTCTACGCTCAACCGACGTTCTGAACCAGAAGACCAGTCCCAGTGTGATCTATGATGTACATCATGCACTGTTGTTGGGGAATTGACAGCAGGTTTTTGAGGTTCTGAAGTGTGACTGGTACCTGAAAGAAAACCATTTGTGTCGGGATGGATGTTCATTTTTCTGAGTCCAAGGTCGCAGGGAGTATCAAGTCCCGAACTATCATCAGAACAGGATAACGTAATGTCAGACCCGCCACTAGATGTCCTAGAATTTGAACTCAATTCAGGTCTATTGATCATTGCTTTGACAGAGACATCCTGTGAAACAAAGAAAGAGGAAACTCAATGTTACAAATTTTCATGTATTTCAACTAACATAGTAGAACAATGAAAGAAACGGATAGATAAATTATTTACTTAGAAAGGACATCACTGTTGAATTGGTGCACCAACCAAACAAGTCCTCACCCCCTCTCCCAACAAAAAATGAGAAAGTTTACCTTTTACACCAGGAGATATGAATGATAAGAACCCTAAGGATAGCATAGCACTTTTATAGATCGAAAATAGCGATATAGCATCTACTTCATATAGTGTGATGACCTCAGATAAAATATGAAAAGCATAACTATAGAAAGATGATGTTATAAAGGGAAACTAGAACAAAACAAGGAAGATAACATAATTAATGGAAAACTAGCCAAAATCAGAAAAGTAATAATTAAATCTATGAATTAGGAAATCAGGTTTCCATTCCTAACAATAAAAACTAAAAAGTGAAATGAAAACCTTACTTCAGAAGAATAACTTCTGGTGCTCTCATCTATATCACCACTTCTTAAATGGTTCATTATGCTCCTATCTTGTGATTTTATTTTTGCATCTTCACATTCATCTTCCTCTCTACAAAGGTTATTAAACAAGAATAAAACTCATCATAAAAAAAAAATGAGTCTGAGACCTGAAAAGGAAATATAACCATAGCAATTCCTCTAGTACCTTTGTCCACTATTTTCTGGTAGCCTCTGAATTGATATCTGTGTTTGTCAAGCAATAAATAGAATTTAATGAGACCAACATTGCTTTGACTTGTGTATTACTCAAACTTTTAATAAGGTTGAAATTTTAAGCAAAGTTATATATATACTTATATCTGAAATCGAAAAAATATCAGAAAATGTGAGTTTGGGAAATTGCAAATACTAACATGCAAAACAGCATCACATTGAGAATTCTTCATGGGAAGAGAGAGAAAAGAGGGTATTGTGGCATCAACATAATCAGCAAAATTTATAGAAACCTCACCAATGGAGCTAGCTTTAGATAACCCCTACAATGAATGAACCAAAAAACTAGATCACATTCTGAGATATATATATATATATATATATATATATATAACATAGGTAATTAACATTAATTGGATCTATATAGAAAATGATGCATACCGTTGAAACCAAAAAATGATAAATTTTGTCACTGATTTTCCCAGTCTTAGGGTCCTGAACAAATTTGACACATTCATGTATCGGATTTTCCCATTTACAAAATCCATCTTGAATTCTAGTTTTCTCTAATCTCATAGTTGTCTTTCCAATGTTGCTTGGAACTATAGATAACACGAATGCATCCACCCCAGATGATTGAAACACCTGAAATCATCAAAAATAAAAATAAAAATAGAATCTTTAGTTATAATGCAAAGTGTAGGGATATGAAACGAACGTGGGTGGCGTGGAAATGGAGTTTGAAAAGAGCTTTGATGATTTTCTTGTCGCTTCTCCATCTTGAAGAACGAAACATCTTCTTCTTGTTCTTCTTCTGAATGATGATGTCGGTTAAGGTTGTCCCAAAAGAATGGGAAGAGAGCACCGAGTTGTGGAACTCAGTTGTCAGAAGTGTGAAGTGGTAGATCTGATATTGCTGAGTTGTTCCTTCTCTTCTCTGTTTTTAACACATCACATTCTCTTATGTATCTGCATGCCTCATCATAGTAATAGGATAATCTTCTCAACAAAGAGTTACTCCCCACAATATATTTATATAAAAAACTCTTACATTATTATCGAGATAATCGAGTATATAATATTTTACTAATATATAATATTTTACTAATATATAATATTTTATCTATGGATAGATGATTAAAATTATCATATGTAAGTATGAGTTTGATTTTTTGTTTTCTTTTTGATCAAATTATTATACACTACCAACAAGGTAGTGGTATAAAATTTCGTTAGATATTTAAAAAAAATCAAGAATTCAACTATTATGAACAACACTTATTAGGACGAGCGTTCATGACGAATTTATTTTAAATATGAGTATTATTCAAACATTTAATTCATTTACTTAGCTTATCAATCATACCCTTTCAACTCCTATTTTTTTGTCAAATAGAGTCAGAAGTTTGCATCTATAGAAATTGGTATATAATAATAACTATTAACTTCATTAAAGAAATAATTGGGTGACTTTTAAAAACTAATTAGGTGAAAAATGCTTACTTTTGGTAAAGGACAAAATTATGAATTAAGTTATAAAATATATGACGATTTTGTATTTTTATTGATCGTGAAAGGGAAACATGCACAAGCACTGTCTTTGTCTGTTATTCTTTTTTGGTTCAATTTGAAAAGCAATAATTCACCAACTACAACATATACTAAACTTTTCATATTATGTGTTTGGTACATGCGTCCATTTTTAAAATATATACTTAAGTTAACAAGACGTGAGAGTAATCCATAGGAAATGAATTTTTGTTTAATTAGGCCTTGAAAGGAAAGTTATAGGTGGATCCCTTTATTTATTTTTTTGTTATTGTTTTATAATCCTAAAAACCATGCTTAGTGTTTTAAGGAATGTTTGACAAGAGAGGGGTAGCAAAAACCAATACGCATATGTTGTCATACAAATTGTGTCATTTTATGTACATTAAATATGATTAGTCAGAAAAATGATTTTTAGTACAAGTTGTGGGTATGCTATTAGCAAAAACTTCACTATAGACAAAAAGTAAGAAATATGATGTTTATGTCTCATGTTAAAGGGTCCACTAATCATATCTTTGAAGATATTGAATTAAAACCTTAATAGAAAAAGGTAAAGTGCCTAAGACCTAAGAAGGGCATCCACAAAGGTTGTCATTCTGGGTCGTCGGAGGATCTCTATGGGATTAAAAGAAATCAGAAGACATGAGCTCAAAAATGTTATGTAATATTTAAAGTTTAGGTGATATATATAAGGTTCATTTACATGTTTATTATGTATATATTGATAGTGTAAGTATTTTTATACTGTCAGCAAATCATTCATCATTGATGTATTAATTATCATTGACTCTCAAACAAAAATAATACACATCAGTATATATATTTTAAACTCGGAAGCTTTATGGTTACATTATTCATATTCAGCTAGACTGATAGAGCAGGATTGGTTTAGTGAATAGAACATATGCGATTTAACAGTTAAAAAATATGAATCATTGATATAAATGAATAAATTGGAGAAAAGAGCAATTAAACAGAAAATAAAAATGGTGAAGGTTGAGTTTATATAAAATACTACTAGAAGATTATTAACAACAACAAAAGATATATACTTCTAGAACAAAAAAGGCAATATATAAGAAACAAGACATTCACTCTTTAATTCTTATTAGGAAAATAATATATTATTTTAATAAAAAATTCTTAATGATAAGAAATTGACATATTTAATAAGTAATATTTGTTTATTAATATTTGGTATTTACTAGTGATATATATCACTTTAAGATAGATAAAATGATTTGTAGAAAAACTTGAAAGAAAAATATAATATTATTAATCTCGTTAACTTTGAACACAAAAGAAACCTCGTATTCTTGATGCAATTATTATTGACTGAAAAAGTTTCATGCCCACATTTAAAATCTTTTGTGATTTTCTTCTCGTTGTTAGCAAAAAAAAAATATGTTTATTGCAATGGGTTATCATCATTCTATTGGATACTGAAATCCCACTAATGTGTGTGCCTTGTTACACTTTAAAAGATAAGGATCACTTGTTCCATAATTTTTCTATCTTCATATTCTGCACCAATTAAAGTTTATAAAATAATAATTTTTAGTTTTATAATTTTTCTTTTTAAATGAATGAAATTTTATCATTGATTTGATACATCAAGTGAGACATAAATAAAGATCATCCATTGTTTAACTATATACTCAGATGACTGAGAATGGATACCTTCACAATGCCTCGGGGACTAGGGGTTAAACTTAAGTTTTTTTTGTACTAAGGCGCATTTTTATGTAAGAAATTAATTCTTTTTAAAATATGTATCTTTTAATAAATATCGCTTTCAGAAATCTAATTGGATTCTAAACTTTGGAGGTTGGGGTTTGACTTAACTGAATATATAAATAATAAGTACCTGTGAAAATATATAATAAAAACCTAACGGTCGAGTTAAAAAAGTAAATTTATTTAAAAAATATTGTATTGAATATATATTGACAAATACTAAACTTAGTTTGTTAATATAAACTTGGTCATTTTGTAACACAACATATACAATTATAAATGAAAAAAACATACTTCAAAATAAACTTTTTTTTTAGAAACAAATTATGCCAATTAACAAATTATAACCTTCTTTCAACCAATAAGACGTTAGTCTAGTAGTGTAAGACTCCAATGAATCTCAAGGTTAAGAGTTTAATTCCTGAAAGCAACACTTATTGAAATGGACAACCATGAACTTTAAAAAAGATTAGTTAACAAGATATTATTCATAGTACAGAAAAAATTGTAACTTTCAAACACAAAATATATATTTAACAAAATCTAACCAATATATACCTGTGTACCAATACATAGGGGTGGCAATATGGGCTTGGCCCGACGGGCCAGCCCGTTCGGATGACTATTTTAGCGGGCCGGACTGAGGATTTTAGCCCAAAAACCCATATTCAGCCCGTTTTAGTAGCCCGTTTTTTAGCCGGGCTGGGCCAGGCCATACAAATATGATTTGTGCCACTGTGCTCTGCTAATATAACTATCATTGTTTTTCCTCATCGGAATACGAAGGAATGTATATTAATATAAATATCATGTTATGAGGTACATGAAGATAAAAATTAAGAAGAAAGTTATATTATAGAATCATTTAACTTCATTACTTTTAATAAAAATGACTTTATTATTTTGTTTGTATGTCAAAGTCTCTATAGGTTTTATTTTTCTCAATTTTCAACCTTTTGCCATAAATTGTTTGGTTGAAAAAGTTATAGATTTGCTATATTTAGAGAGAGAAAAGTGACATTGAACTTTGACAGTATATTATTCCAGGCACCTGAAGTTACACTATTTTATATCACTTTATATATTAAAAGATATGATTGTTAATTTTTTTTTAATAATTACAATTTTAACTTAAATATTTTTTTAACTAATAAAAATTGGTAATACAAGTTATTTCGAGTTTTGACCCAAAGTCAATGATTTTTTTCTGACCTGAAAACAAAACATTAATTGAGAGGATTGAAGCCAACTCATGGACCTTAATTCAAAGACTTTCATATGGATTTAATTATGATATCTACTCCATATAATAGTTTAATTATGTTATATGGTCATCATAAAATCTGTTTTTTTATCAACAGGTAAATCAATTGGTATAGAATTATTCTATCTTACTCACATGTCTCAAGCTCAAATCTCAAGAGTTAAGGTTGCATTTAGTAAGATGAGTTTTGTCATTCATAATGATTTTGAAGGGCTCAAGTAAGATTGACTCCTATGGAGGATAACTATAGTTTAAAAAAATATAAAAGTATTGATTATGTTTTTAATTATGCAAGGTGGATTAGAACATTCATATTCGCAAACAACATCTTCATTCTTATTTGGATCTCACATTATTTTATAATTTATTATAATTTCTGAAAAAATAAGAACAATACCTATTTTTTCTCATAATGAACATCATTTTTATTTTTATTTGGGTCACATAACATTTACTCTTTTTTTCCACAACATCTACCTCTCTCTTCCATTTCCCTTGGTTAAGAACAACCAATAATGTTCTTATTTAAAAAACAAAAGTCAAAAAATAAGAATGACATAATAAAAAAAGTTATTGTTCCGTTAAAAACAATTACCTTCCCAAAAATCAACCAATACTGCTAAGAAAATAACACTGAAATTCATCCTTTAAAGGGTGAAATGAGAAGGAGAAGTATTACATATAAGGAGAAATGAAGAGAAGGTTAGGAAAATGTATATATGGTGATGGTGAAGTGGTTGTGTTTCTTAGCTTTAAAGGTGATAATATGCAGTGTGTGGTGAAGAGCTAGCTTACTAAGTTACTACTAGTCAACCACTAAAGTCCATTCTGAATTTCTCACCCAATTTCAAACTATAAGAAAGAAATATATATATAGTTTATAAACTATATGCATACACCATACATGTATTATACCCAATTAGTGTCGTGTACTTGAGTCATAATTTTGAACCAACTTCATATTTTGAATGCCAAACCAAACTTACATTTTTAATTAAAATGGGGTCCACCTCGTATATTCTACATAAATAAATTAGGATGTGTTTGGTAGAATAGAATAGAATAGAATAGAACATAACAGAATCCACACGCTCCCACCCTGGTTGTGGTTGGTGCCCATTGCCAAACGCCAGCCTTTCAATTCACAAACACAGTGCACATTATCATGAATGTATTATTCTCATAAATATATATATTATTTTAAAAATAATGTCAAATAATCTCAATTTTTTTTATATTTTTACTCCCTCAGTTCTATATGTTTTAACTTCTTATTCCATTTTTTTTTATGTTTTAAAAACCTAATACACATACACTCTTATTTATTATTTATTTTCACTCCTTAATTGTTTCTCTATAGTTTTAAATATGAATGAAATGAAATTACTTTAATGAAATTGTATTACATTTTTATATTATTTAATAATTTGTTAAGTTATGTACATAACATTATATATGAGGAGTAGTGGGGGAAAAACAATTTTAATTCCCTAATATGAAAAACCTTTTTTAAATGATCATGCGGCACATAGGTTCCTTTTCCATGATTGTGAATGAGTGATTTGTTGTCTCATAAAAGTGTATTATTCAATGTGTCATCACTTGTGATTGGTCAAAAAAATAAACTAATTATTAAAATTTTAATTTAAATATATTTTTTCAACCAATCACAATCAGTGATACACTTTATGAGACAACAAATATCCTCGATTCAAACTAAGACTCATCCTAGTTTGTGAATTTATAGATGGAATGAAATAGAGCAATAGGTTAGGGTCAAAAAATCAGTGACAAAATGTAGCTCGCTAGTGTTAAAGAAAATTCTATGATGTCAGAAGAATAAACAGAATTAAATTCCCTTACATGTGAAACTCATGTTATCTTTTATCATATATGCCAATCACTATACGGTCATGCAGCAACCATGGACTGTTTTAATTTTTTGATCCTTTCCTTCCCCAACAATACTTCTAACTCATTCAAAAAAGCATTGCCTATCATTAACTTGAGTCAAAGAGAATCAAACATGTACTACTTGAACCAACATTCGTTAGGAGCAGATGTACAATTTGAGGAAACAAACAAATATATCTATACAAATAATCTATCTATGTATGTGTCTCATATGGCCCTTATTATAGTCACTATTGTTAATGCTCTCGTGAATATTTGGTTTTGTATAGTTTAGGTATATCACTTTAACTCTTTCAGTAACGTGATCTCAATTACACATGAAACCTTCCACGTGTTTACTCAAATAAGCAATAGATAATTCAGTTTCAGCTTTATTATATCTTTTCATTTGAGAAAAAAAGAAGAATGAATTAGAGCAAGAAATGACTATAATAAGTTAAGGGGTGATACTATGGAATCATGAGGTTGTGTTGTGTGCACAATATACACATGAGAGACAACAGAAGATGTTCACGTGAAGGTGGGTCGACCCTATCCAACATACTCAAACTACCACTCACAAGACAACCCATTTGCAATTTAAAGCATGAAAAGGGGTCCTCTCAAACCAACCGAGGTAGATTGTTTCAGATTATGTATCATATATTATCCGACTATTAATAAAAATATATCATGCTTATTAAAAGTTTTAAATATTTATTATAATTGTTATTTTTGTTTTATTATCATTGGTTTGGAACAATATCTAGGATATTATATATTTGTTCCTATGAAACACCAAGGTCCATGACACATGGCAACCACACCCTATGATAAAACAACTTGTGGCGGAGGGAATGTAAGAAGAGTAGATGTAAATATTATAACTAAAGGTATTTTTTACCTTTTTGGATAAGGAACTAAATCTCTTTCAAAATTCGTGGCTGTCGTCTCAACAAATTTCACTACCAGAAATCAAATCATTGACATTTTGGTCATTCTAAGACTATACGTGCAATTTCAGGTGACAAGGTAAGAAATGGAAAATAGAGGATTTTTTAAAGTTAAAATGCAACACTATTTAAACTTGGAAATTACTCTCCTGAAATCTTATCGGCTAAGAGCCCCATTCATTGAAATAATACTATCATATAAGGTACATGTACAAATTGACTTGGACTATTGTGTGTTGTTACTTATATAAAGAATTATTTTGAGAAAGAGAAAATTGACCCATGAGTTTTCTGAAAACATTTTGTCAAAATATTAAAAAAAATATAGTTTTTAGCTTGTTTTTTGGTTCCAAGTAACACCCTTCCAATTATCTATTATTTTGAATGAAGTCAACGTATTTTAAATGTTTTGAATGCTTGATATTGGGTTTGAGAAATGACTATAGTGTGTATAATTGGGCCGAGTAGTAAAAGCCCACAAACATTCATATTGAAAATACTTGAAAGTTTTGAATTCAAAAAATTATTTCTTGCTCTCTTTTCCAATTTGGTTATTTCTTTACTCAGTTCTTATGAGTAATAACATTCATAGTTAAATTTATGCTAAATTTATAATTTCTTATAATTTTTTCGTATAAGCAATACTATCCCTCATTTTGTAGTTAAAGATTTAAACCCTTTTCGGGCCTTGTGGATGATCATTTCAACAAATATCATTATCAGAAATCGAATATTTGATTTTCTTATATCAAAAATTTGTTTGTATATGATTTATGACTGAGGATCCAATGATGTCTTAATAGTTTGATTAACAACAGCTATTGGCGGGACAACTACCAAATTAATTTTTTATCCGACAAGTTAAGTCCAGGATATTTTTGATAGTACAAAGAAATCGAAACTAAAATTAGTATTATTTACAACACGTGGCCTCCCAACTTGGTTGGCCGTGTATCCTTAAAATATATATTTATAAAATTATTCGTAGAATTGATTATTACGATTTTGACGTTATTATGAATGAATGAGTGTAACCCATCCAGTCTCTGAAGGTCAGAATCCATCATTCAACTTAAGTAACCACTGCTGGATCCATGAATTAGAGTTCGTAACTAACCATTTCTACTTATCTTCATTTCAATGAGCATGTGATGAATTATAATTTAGTTATATTCATGTATTTCCTGTCTCTGATTTTGTTATCCATTTTATTTCTCACTTGATCTCCCATGCCTAAAAGATTATAGACATTCATGTGGCTTGTGCAAATTTTATTTTTTCAATTCTTAATTAGTATTGAATTTGGTGAGTATGAAAATGATATATCCTCCTACTAGATGTGTCGCAATAAGATACTTTATTTATTAATGATTAGTTTACATGTAACTTTGACATTCATTTTTTTTGTGGGTAAGAGGATATAACAATGCTCAGTAAATCAACCCTAGAGCTGAGCCTCAATATAATGGTACGATTGTTGTTTAGTGACCAAGAGATAATAAGTTCAAATCTCGGAAACAGACTCACTCGTGAGGGTAAGCTTGAGTATATCTACCTCAAAGACTCCACTAGGTGGGAGTCTCCTACATTGGGCTGACATTTTAATTAATTTGGTGAGTAAATCTGTTCTGAAAATTGCTCTTTATCTTGTACACGAAGTTAATCTCTGAATAAAACCTTTGGTGGCAATGTTAAGCATATTAAGGTATTTCTAATAGTAAAGAAAAAGCATATTAAGGTATTTGCCTCACAATCTTGTTTGGTAGAATCTACTTAATATGCCTCTTTGTTCAGATGTTGCTGGATTTTGTCTTATCCAACGTTCCTTTTCTATTGCTTTGTAGTACCACAAACAAGTAGTTTTTCCTGGTTATCATGGAGGTCAAGTCACAGCTTCTAATTCATATGCTGGTTATCATGTCTCGTACTCATTACTATGAAACTTTTTCTAGCAGAGGGAACGATGTATCATACATGAGGGGCACAAGGTGGAGAATTTGAGGTCTTGATAGTTGCCACAAAATTGAAACAAGGCTGAAACTTTCTCTGAGGTAGTAGGTATCATCATCAAACTTATGAAAATGGGAAAAACCCAACTTGAAAAGTCTGAAGCAACCAGTAGACACACCAGAAGTAACACAAAATGCAATTCTACGCAGGTGCTTACAACCTTCCAATTTATTTTATTTTGAGATATTGTTTTCCCCATGCATAGCTAAAATCCTTATCACTTAAATCTTGGTTGATATTTTGAAAATTTTAGACGGTAGTGAAAGCAAATGAACAACTTGGATGGTTACCTGATGGCTGGAATGTGGATTTCAGAACTCGAAAAGGTGGTCAAGGGATGGGATACAGGTATAAGGTAATGGATAGTCTCCTTAAGTATTGGTTTGGATTTACTCTTGTAGAACATTGGCAACTTTAACTAGACCATCTTCTATCGTGTAGTATTTTTTATTCTGTTTTTTTTCCTGTACTAAGTTCTTATTTTTTCTTTCTATTCTTTGGGGTGAATGTATTAAGTTTTTTTATTTCTTTAAATGCGAGCTCGATGTTAGTCAGGACCTAACCAATGCATAGTTGACACTATAATTCTATAACTTGGACATTTCTCAGGCATCCAGCCTTAAAACAAACATAAAGATATGAATACAAGCGTATGTAGCAGAAAGGTTCTTTGAATATCTGAATGATGATGGCAGAAAGGTTCTTTGAAAATCTTAATCATGATATAGCATCCCTTAGGGACCTTTAGCTCACGCCTTAGTGCTTAGGTTGTTCTTGGTAGGAACATCACATGGTCACTCAGACTTATGCATAAAATATGCACTTGATTCTTAATTACACTCATGGTTTTAGCATATGGTACAACTGTAATTTTGTTCTTCCCATGCGTCTTGCTTGTGATCAGTTGTCCTAAATTAGTTTGAGATGGGATTTGTACCTTGAGAGTTGAGACCATATTCAAACTATCTGTGATAGTTATTTTCATCGGTAAAAGCTGCACACTACAATTGATGTGAACATGTGATTCTTCACTCCTTGATATTTTTTTTATAATGATATGTTGTTGTAGCATTTATTATTTGGTATACTAATTACATAACTGTAACTTGGTTTATCCTTTGCTTTGTGTTTTGGTTCTTCTCTATCAATCAACTTTTTAAAAGAATAAGGTAAAAATTATTTGTAAAACATTTGGACGAATGTGTTATTATGCATTTGTTGACTGCCATTAATAATGCATTGTATCACATAATGAATCCGTGTTTCTTGTTGTAGTGTTACATTGATCCAAATGGAAACAAATTTTACTCCAAACCAGAGGTATTACGATATCTTGAAACTATAAACGGCAGCAGCTGCACTTCCAAGATGGAAGAGAGATGCAATTCCATGAATTCTCCAAACAAGGTTTGTATCTCATCTCTATTTTTTTCTTCATTTTTTTTGGAACTTTATTAGTAAATTGACGGCTTTTATTTTTCTTATTATCATCCATTACACTGTTGTGGGATATGCATAATTGATAATTTTCGTGATTGGAATTTTTTTTGAAACGTAAGTGAGTTTTGTTTTCTCTTATCTTTGTGAATTGTGATTAAAAGGGTCGTATGGCATGATTCTAATCTGAACGTACTACCATAACAAAGAAAAGTAATATAGCATGTTTTCTTTTGCATTATTGGAATGTTGCAAAAAGATCTTGCTCGAAAAATAATTGATCTAGAAAGAAGATACTTATGGTTATAGTTCAGCCTAATGTTCAACCCGTACAAACACTTCCGTAACCTAGTCCAACAACCTTTTGAATACTAAGTAATATGAACTGCCATTCTGATTGAAAATCCAAATTTAAAGTTGAGTTGCTGCAAGGAGACTTGTCAGACATGATTAGGCACATTTAAGTGCCTTTTATTTTATCTGAGAATCCATCAAGCTGGAGTTTTGGATTCTTTCCAGATGGTCCTCTATCTTAATAAAAAACTCAGTGAAAAACACAACTCGCACAGAAGTTGTTTTGAGCTATGAACCTGACATTCTTTAATAACATGATTTTAATCCTTACATTACTTTATGTACCCACTGGTCTAGATGAATATACTGAGATCGAATGGATCAGCGCATTACTATCCAAAATGACTGAAGGAATTAGGGAAGACATGATTCGGGATCTGATGTGTGACTCAAAAAAGGGTGGCACAGCATGAGGCTCCCACCTAGTGGCACACAATCAACTCTAAAAGATATTTTAGATTTTCACGAAAGCAATTTTTACAGTAATTATTCTATTGATGCATGACATCAATATGACAAAAATAAGGAAATATTTTGTCACTAAATTTCAGGGAACCAACAACTACTTCGTAAAAGAAATTAGAGATATTTCCAATCGCGGAGCATGCTTATGTATTTGAAATAAAATATGGATGTTTGTGTTATATTATTTTCACTTATTTATTCCTTCAAGTTTAGTGTTTCTTATCATCATTATTATTATTCATCTTTTCCACTTTTGGATAGATGGGTTGCAAAAATTATTGAATGAATATCTGATTATTTTGTTGACTATTATTAGAAAGTGGAAGTTATGAATTATTAACAGAAGTGGGTGTTGTTTTAGGATGCTGTTGAGAAGTCCGCAGTGGAAGATTTAGCACCTCGGTGTCTAACAGAAGTGAAGAATAGGAAGAGCAGCAATCACATTGCGAAAGATATGGTATGCAATTTCATCCAATGTTTGATAGAGATTCATGCTTTGCTGCCCCTCACCACCCAAACGAGGAAACACTTTTTTTATATGTTTGAAATAAAAGTATGCATGATTGTGTAATATTAATGTTCTTATTTTCATTCAAGTCTGGTGTTACTTATTCTTTTATTATTAGTCTTTGCCTCTTTCGGAGAGGTGGGCTGCAAAAATATTGTTCTTGAAATTGATTATTGATGAACATTAGTTTGTTGAGCATTATTAGAACATGGAAGTAATGAGTTATTAAAATTGTTTCCCAATGTGTAAATTTTGTAGTTTTGGGTGTTTTAGGATGCAGTTGAGAAGTCCACAGTGAAGGATATACCACCTGGGTGGATAACAGAAGTCACAATTAGGAAGGGCAGCACGGGCAATAAGAAAGATGTGGTATGGAACTTCATTCGCTGTATGATATAAATTCATGCTTTGGTGTCCCTCTCCAACCAAAAAAGGAACTCTTTTATATATATTTTTAAAAAATATGCATGTTTGTGTAATATTACTTTCTCTTTTTTCACTCTACAAGACTAGTGTTACCTTTTATCACTATTATTATTAGTCGCCTTTTCCCCTCTAGAGAGGTGGTTGCAAAACATATCCCATGTGGTTTATGACATGATCGTGTAATCTCATCACCAGAAAAAGCATTAGTCTTTAATGTACTGCATTTACAGTTTCTCCAAATGTTCACTGCTTATATAAATTGTGGTTGGGTTATGCTTCCAACAGTTATATACAGATCCAGTGAGTGGGTATGGATTCCATTCCAAGAAGGATGTGCTGCGCTACCTTGAGTCTGGAGATATAAGTACGTGCAAAATTAAACCAAGTAAAAGACAAATAGAAGATGAAGACAGATTGACTGTAAGCCTTGTTTGCTTAGTATGAGTAGTTGAGTACTGTCTTAAATAGTAGCTTTTATGTAATTTGCCTAATTTCGAACATTTTAAGAAACTTCCTTTTCATGACAACTTTGCCTCTCACTTATTATTAGCTGCTACTATATTTTCTTCATTACGATTTCCCTACTTGCATAATGACCTCTTATAAAAGCTCCTATTGGCTTGGATTGTCTATATCCAAGCATTTTGTGTAACATGCTCCCAATCAGAAATAAATTTAGTTTTTGTATGTCGGAAATCAGGGTGAGAATAATTTTATAATTCTTGTCTTGTTTCTGTTCAATGTAGCCATCATCTGCAGGCAAAAAACAGAAACTCGAGCAGTCTTCAATCAAAGGACAACTTTTTGTAGGTAAGGATTCTCATATGATCATATAATTGAACACTACAAATTAATTCAAATCACATGGATGAGGAGTAGGACCATTTACATCTAAAACATGTTTCTTTCTATTTTAAACTTGTTAATGCAGGCAAAGAAATATCTGATGAAAGCATCTTAGAATTGCCAGATGCTAACAGTTCACAAAATGGCCAAGATGTGAAGGTGAATTCTGGAATGATGGTTGCTCATGTTCCTACAAGTGGATCAGTTGTCAATACTCAATCACTGCAAAATTCAGGTTCATACCCTCCTGAAATAAATAAAACATCTGATCCAGGTAGCCCAGCACTGTTAAAAATTGAAACCATAAAAGAATCCAAAAATGTGTTCTCTGATGAAGATTTTACTTAATTCCTGCAGATGATATGCAAGAGAAGAATCATGTTGTACACATGACAGAGATTGCTAGTAAAAAAACCCGGAGTAACTGTAATGTATCCAAATCCAAGGAGGTCAATGTAGGTCAGCGTTTTTCACCTAGACTTGCTGGGGTAGAATCTGACCAGTTGGCCAACAGCTTGACCAATGAACTGACTCTTCAAGCACCAAAAAGAAACTTAAGAAAAAGTAGAGTTGCCTTAAATACCGATCTGGTAAATGAATCATCTCAGCAGCTCAATGGTGTCCCAAAATTTGATCATTCGCATGAAATGCAAGAAGAGGTGGTACTAAATAAAGGCAGCATGCTTTCTGGATGCCATGCACTTTTCAAAGCGCAACAATATCAGCTAGAAACAGATAAAATCAAATACAGTGAATCAGAACAAAATCATTATTCTCTATCCAGGGATTCCAGTTTGCCAAGCCTTAAGGCTGCAGTGAAGACCATCAGAACCGAGTTACCATCTCCAGACAATCCTCCTAGAAGTCAGGGTTTGGACCCTGAAGCTAGTCTTTCAAAAGAGAACAGATTGTATGCACGTCAGACTAGAAAAAGTGGTTTGCAAGAAATTCAGTCTAACTCAAACAAATCCAGCAACAAGAAAGAGCACCAAATTCCTCGTCGGGCTTCAAAACGACTAGCTGGATCTGAACCTGAACTGATGAGTGACTGCTTCTCCCACAACAAGTCTCTTGAATATAAAAGCAAAAGGCCTAAAGGTGAGGTCAATGCTGACTTGCAGCAAAGTGAGGGTCAGCCAGCTATGGTACTTGCAGATCATTCATCAATATATGGAAAGCCATCAAATAATGGTGGAAAGTCTTCTAAAGTTCCACCCTTAATCAACGATCAACTGGGGAAACTTGAAGATGAAGAAATTGATGATGACAAATCAGAACTTCAGCAATCCTTTACGTTCCATTATTCTTGCTATGACCCTTGTGTGGAATTTGCAATTAAGACCCTCACCAGTGTATTGCCAGTTGAAGATTTAGTTAGCAATGGTTGTACACAAATTCCTGAAACTGGTATACATCAACAACCAAGCCTTTGCCAAATTGATTCAGGGGTGCTTCCTACTGAAATAGCTCTTGAATATGATTCAGTTGAGAACGAACCCTCTCAGATTCCAGAAACTGTTATGTTACCCAAAAAGAAGTTGTTTGAGAATGTTACAGGAAGCAGCGGTGACATAAACCTCATGAGTGCATTACCAGTTGAGGGTTCAGTGGGAAACAGACCCACTCAGATTCCTGAATCTGATATGTTACCCAAAAATAAGTTGTTTGAGAATGTTACAGGAACAAGTGGTGACAAAAACCTCATGAATGCATTACCGGTTGAGGATTCAGTGGGAAACAGGCCGACTCAGATTCCTGAAACTGATATGTTAGCCAAAAATAAGATGTTTGAGAATGTTACAGGAAGCAGCAATGACAAAAGCCCACATGTAAGTTCAAAGAAATCCAAGAACAAGAAAGAGATTAACATACATAGGCGATTGTCAAAGCGACTTGCTGGCAATGAACCTGAGGTAATGCCTACAGAAAGAGCTCTTGAATATGCCACTAGAAAATCATGCAAATATAAACCGACTACAACTGCCATTTTAACTAATGGAGTGTCTGGGCATCTTCATGCTGAGGAAGAATCCAAACTTATTGTTCATGCATCTGACATGTCGGAAACAAGAGTATGTGGTGAATCATCAAACAAGAGTGACAAGTCATGTGCCCATATTGCTCCTAATGAACAATTGCAGAGGCTTGGAGCTGAAAATATTTACGATGGCAAATCAGAGCCACAGTTCCAATTACCATTTGCGGACTCATGGTCAGATTCATGCCTAAAATTTGCAATCGAGGCTCTTAGTGGTGCTTTGCCAGATGATGCTGCTGCTGCTGACATTTTGCCTTTTATGATTCCTGATATTAATGAGCCAGCAAATAAGGAATTTCCTGAGAGTGTGGTGCAGAAGATCACAACTGTCATGATTCCTGATATTAATGACCCACCAAATGAGGAAATTCTGCAGAAGAGTATCTATGAAGAAGCTCATGATCACTCCAACCAACTCCAGATAAAACCTGTTATGATTCTTGATATCAATGACTCACCAAATATGGAATTACCTGGGAGTGTGCTGCAGAAGAGTATCAATGAAGCAGCTGATGATAACACCAATAAACCCCAGATCAAAACTGCTATGATTCCTGATATTAATGACCTACCAAATAAGGAACTTCCTGAGAGTGCGATGCAGAAGAGTATCAATGAAGAAGCTCGTGATAATTCCAAACAACCCCAGACCAAGAAAGAGCTTAACGTGGTTTCTCAGCTGTCAAAACAACCCTTGGACCAGCCTGAGTTGAGGAGTAGCTGCACATGCTGTGGAAATTATCCCCAGTTTGCAACTGGAGAGTCTTATAGTGATGGTGTCAATATAACTAAGAAGTTGGATGGAGGAGTATCACTATATTGTAAAGCTGAAGCTGGGAACGTAACAGGAATTGATATAAACACAGTAATACTTGAAGAGCCATTGAAGGACAACGAACCAGTTTTTCAGGGTGAATCTGTTGCAGGACCACAGCAACCTGAAACTGAAACTATTAACCATGGTCATTCTGTAGGAGAGTATTGTTTACCATTTATGGACTCATGGTCAGACCCATGCCTAGATTTTGCATTTAAAACTCTTACTGGTGCGACACCAGTGGATGATGATATAGCAATTCAAAGATGTTTTCAGGAATTTACTGACCCTCATGACCAGAGAGATGGTATCTCGATGTTTCCGGAATTTGGATTTTCCAGCATTACTCAAAGTGATGTCTCATTTCACACTGATATAGGGGACAAGTCCATGCCTGGCCAGCAGTCATCCATAAAAGGACGACCCAGCAGTCATCAATGAGCTCTTCATATTCTCCATGGAAAAATCAAGCCTGCATTATTGCACAGGAGTTGATCCTAAAAAACACTATTCTCAATGCAATAAGAATTTTCAGAGAAGGTAAACCAGCAAAACATTGCATCTAGTTAAGTATTTGTTAATTGCTAATTGTACTTCTGTAGAAAATTAAATAAATCCAAGTCATCCTTTTATTTTTCTGGTTACGTTTGTGAAAGTGTTGAACATGTAGGCTTTTGCTTAGAAGCCTAGTTGTTTGGAATTGTCTGCTGAAAACATCCAGGTGAACAAACCTTGTGAAATTGTCTGAGATTTGATAGGCCATCAAACTATTGGGTCTATTGTTAAATCTAATAGATTCTGGATCTTTAGGTTATGTTTGGATTGATGGAAATGGATTGGATGGAGTGCAATGAAACATAGCTTCCACCATTTGGGTTGTTTGGAGTAGTATCGGAAGAGAGAATAACTTAAGTGAGAACAATTCTCAGATAAAAATGGTGAGAACAATAAATTTGTGTCATACTATGATTAAGATTAAAAGTTAGTTAATGAAATTACTTGATCATTTAAAAAAAATCATGTGAATTTATCTTTTAATTTTTATCATTCAAATAAGATTCAATAGTTCATATTCTTTATTTTCATTTCTTACAATAAGAAAGAATATTCCAATTGAGTTATTCCGTCAAGGATGAAATTGGATGCAATCAACTTAGAGTTCATTCATCTCATTTCATCACAAAATATCTAAATATTGGGATGATAATTTTGTTTCTTATCACTACATTTGATTTCATCCATAATTGAGTATTCAAACATAGTTACTCCAAATTCAAGGAGGGTTGTTGGATACATACAATGTATCCTTTCTAATATGAATATCCAACGAATTGACTTTGAAAATAGTGGGGGCTACAAAACTAAACTATTGCTAAAATGTAAATAACTTCTCTCATTTTTTTATTGTTATCTTTATCACAATTTGTGGATCTAATATTTTAGTTTCAATTGAAAAGACAGTTATGATCCATTTTAGTTTCAATCGTATACCTTTTCATAACGAAATATAAATACTTTTGCTGAGTTAAAATGGTATTTTTTTTGTTGCATGCGAATATGTTTTATTAAATATCAATATATACTTTTAGTTTTTGTTGGGTACATGTATATATACTTTTAGTTTATGATCGTGATACTTAATGCTTACATTTTAAGGTATGTTAATATCAATATGCTGAGTTAGTCCTCTAATATAAACTTAGGAAAAAGGTTACCAGTAAAAGACAAAGGAAAATATAAAGTTATTTTTATGTTATCTTTATTGTAACAAGGTTATGGATCTCATTTATATCAGAATTAAAGAAACTTCAATCATTTTCTCCATAACTTCACATCATACACAAGGAAAAACATACACCACAAACTAAAGTGAAAACCAACTCAGGTTGAGCTTATTGATTACATTATAAAGGAAGTTTTCATCAAAAAACTTCATCTTCTTACATTATAAGAGTAGTTTTGATTTCAATACTGGTTGGTGATATTACCATGCATCTGAATATGAGGTTGTCCCAAGGGACAGAAGACAACCTTGTAGTTAGAACCAGCAGGGCATGTGAAAGTGCTTGTTGGGTCATCCTGAGGGTAACTATAAGAATCTCTGCACCTATCTTTGAAGAACCTTGAGAAGTAAGTGGGTCCACAACTTCCTTGTCCATTGGTGCAACAATACTCATTTGTCTTATACACTGTGCATGGGTTATTACACCCACCAGGTGCCCTTAACTCATTAGGGCACTGTCCATTAATATCAGCAGTGCAACTTAGTTTGTGACACCCTCCATTTATAGGGTAGAAGTCCATTGGGATGTTGAAACCATCCACAAGGGAGATATCATAGAAATCTTGATTTGCATATTGGTTTAATGCAAATTCAGCCAATGTGTTGGGAGGGACACCCCAACCTTGGCAGTTTAGCCCACCGGTGCAGTCTCCAGTCTGGCAGCGGCCACGACCGCTGCCATCGAAGTTGCAACCGGTGCGGCCCCATATACGTGCCATGGCAGTGCCAGCATTCACCCAGAGGTTCCATGTCTGGCCTCTTTCGAGGCGGATGCCGCCTCCGGGGCTGGCAGCTGCCCAAACTGTGTAAGGACAGTTATTGACTATCTCAAAATTGGCTGCATGGATTGTTACAAAAGAAGCAGAAAGCATGAGGAGAGAGCATAGTGAGAATTTGGCTAAGTAACTCATATTTGACTCAAATGATCTTAGGAGGGGAAAGTTTTGTTGTATGAATAGAATGAAGAATTGTAGTTGGGTATTATATAGAGTAATGTCTTGAGTGAGCACAGCTGTCACATTTGAGAATAAGGAAACAAGTGGCTTACTTTTAAAGTGGCTATCATGTATGAATGTATATCACTTATTCTCAAGCATGTCTTGAAGTCTGTCCCAAACTAATCATAGTGAAACAAAAATAGACAAAAATTATGAATGTTTAAAATTTTTAACTAATATAGCATATTGTGATTGGTTTATGACAGACTTTGGAATATGGGTGGGGATAGTATATCTTAGTCCATTGGGTAGATAGCTTAGCTTTAGACTTCAAAATTGAATAATGAATGGTGGGGCGGCTACTGCATCAGATTTACATCCTTAATGAAGATAATGTCAAAAATCTAGTGTCATCATTGGAATTGGATATTTTCATCCTATCTACTTAAATTTTTATGTATAGCAAAAAACCTCACATGTTATCTCTAAATATGTATAATATATAGAATAGTATAATACTTATGCTCATATATTTGTGGTAGCTACTCATTTCATTTTCCCTTAATAGGTAAAAACTCCTACCCATTAATTACCGGTAATTAATATATTACTTCACCAACAGGGATGTGTATTCATATTTGTTTGTGAAAATATAGAATCTAAAAATGGATTTGGAATATGCAAGGCACATATCATAATTGACAAGCCAATCCATTAAAACCTATATGCTCAAATACCAAGAAATAACTAGTTCAATATAATGAATGAGCACCTATGTTGTCTCATAAGATGTGTTACTGTATGTACTATTAGTCTATAATTGATTGAAAAAATATTTTGAAGTTAAAAAATTAATAATTAATTATTTGTTTGACCAACTACAACTTATAGTATATGCAATGACACAATTCATGGAACAACAAATGTGTATATAAGCTCAGGTGATGTGAATTAGATACATGATAAAAGTAATATAAATAGAGGAAAAAATGGGATTAGATATATGATAGATAAATGTGTATATATCATTATCCTGTCGTTGAATATTCGCCTGGTTTGGAAAACATCAAAATCAAAGGCGTTACCATGGGGCCTTCAAATAAAAATTAGTTTTAGAAATTGACTAATATTTTATGACTTACACAACAATGTCGACTAGTAAGAGTTGTGTTCATTGATTAGAGACTTATAAAATTCTATAGAGAAGATACTGGTACGAGTATATCGTCTCTTCACCAACATTCATTAATATATAATTTATTTATGTTTTTGGTTGAGTTTCCTATTGTTGGGAATAAAGTAACACTCAATTGTGTCTAGTAATGAGGTTGGGCCAATTGTGTCACGTCTTGGGAGTGTTGAGAGGTTATCATTCTTCTTCTTGTTAGGAGAATAAAAATTTGTATTTGACTATTCTTCTCTTTGTTACGTTAGATTTACATAACATAAATGTATAGTCTTTTTAACTCAACTCATTTACATCAGCTCAAACTTATAACTTATATTGTTGTGTTATCTAGAGATATGAGTCATCAACATCTATAGATAGGGGAAGTTAATTTTTTTTTCCAACAAAGTTTTTCTATACAAAGATTGAATTACTAACATCATACTTAGTGACTATCTATCAAATTTGTTAGAGCATTTATTTATAGCAAAACTCATTGATAAATAATGCACAACATGCAGGCGGCTAAATGTTAATTATAGTTAGAATTGCTACAAGTACCACTCGAGGCCTACTTTTATATAATATAATATGTTTGTGGATAATAATGAAATAAATACCTCCCTAAAAATAGCTACACTTAATTGCTACTATATATATAATATACATAGTCATCGCCCATCACAAACCTACTATAATTTCAGAACCTACTCTGCAATATCTATAGGGATATATTGATCACTTGTCCCAAATATTGTACCATCTTAAAGCGTATATATATATATGTATTCACTGTGTGATTGATTGAAAAAAAATGTTTTCAAATTAAAGGTTTAATTATTAGATAGTTTTATGACTAATTCACCTAATGACATATGAGGTGACATTTTATGGGACAATGTTCTCCATGTTTGTTCAAGCATGTAAAATAAAGTTATGTTGTTCCGGATCATATCTCTAATTTTGTCTCACATCAATGATATTAAAGAAAAAATTAATGATTGTATATATATGGTGTTGAATGTCATGGTATAGCAGCCCAACCTTTAATTATTAAAGTTTAAAAGTAAGCCACTTGTTTCCTTATTCTCAAATTTGACATGTGTGCTCACTCATGACATTACTCTATATATAATATCCAACTACAATTCTTCATTCTATTCATACAACAAAAACTTTCCCCTCTTAAGATCATATGAGTCAAATATGAGTTACTTAGCCAAATTCTCACTATGCTCTCTCCTCATGCTTTCTGCTTCTGTTGAGGATGATAATCACCTCACCAACTAGATTTGCCATTAGAATTTGATTTTGCAGTGTTTTCAACAGCTTTCCTTTTTTAGCAGTTTTTTGTAAATCTGTTAATTCTGTTTTTAGGTTAGTTTCCATTTATGGCAAGTTTCAGTTTTGTTCATTGTGTTTAAATAGTTTGATTCCCTATTCTGTATTTAATTCAATTCAAGATCAATAACAATATCCTTCATTTCAATTTCATCTCTCAACCATCTTGTTCTTGATTCTCATCTTCTTTCATTTTCATTCCATTTTCTTCTTCTTCATTCACCATGGAAGTGCCTTCTTTACATGGTATCAGAGCACCCTTTTAGGGTGTCTCTGCTGCGCCAATCTATCCTCTTCCTTGTCCTTCCTTTCACCATCCATCCACAAATCTCGTGCTCCTTCAACCTTTTGTATCAAACCTTCGCTGTTTCAAATTTTGGTGATTCTTGACCAATGGCATTGACAAATCAGATAATCAATCCCATTCTTGACCCCATCAGTCCCTATTACCTATCTCCAAATGAAAATCCTGGTGCTGTTCTAGTTTCTGCTCTATTAAATGGTGACAATTACCATCCATGGTCAAGAGCTATGACCATGGCATTGCAAATGAAAAACAAAATGATGTTTGTTGATGGATCCTTACCCAAACCAGAAGCACACGATCAGATGTACCCACTGTGGAGTAGATGCAACAGTCTTGTTGTATCTTGGATCACTCATTCCATTCAGCCATCAATTGTGCAAAGTGTTCTATGGATGAACACTGCAAAAGAGATTTGGGATGATTTGAAGGAAAGATATTACCAAGGTGACTTATTCAAGATTTCAGAAATAATTGGAGCAATGCACAACATCAAACAAGGAAATGCAACAATTGATCAGTTTTTTACACAATTAAAAGGATTATGGCAGCAGTTGGATGATTACATACCAATTCCTCCCTGTGAGTGTGAAATCAAGTGTAATTGCAACCTTATTCCTACAATCAGAAAGTACAGAGAAAATGAACATGTAATCTGCTTCTTGAGAGGATTAAATGACCAATACTCTGCTGTGAGATCTCAGATCATGGTGATGCAACCTCTACCAGCAATCAACAATGTGTTCTCAATTCTGGTTCAACAAGAAAGGCAATTGATAATTGAAAATCCATCAATTGCAGCAAGCATCTCAAATTCCTACACTGACTCAAGGCAAAAGGGAAGAGGAAGAGGATATAGAGGAAACATGGGTGGAAGATCAACTGTGCAGGGAAGATTTGGAGTCCTTGGTAGAGGCAGAGGTCAGAAGATCTGCACCTACTGTCAAAGAAGTGGACATACAATTGACAATTGCTACAAGAAACATGGATTTCCACCAAGCTTTCCTCCTAACAACTCCAACAGTGTGAATTGCTACTCAGGAAGTGATAATCAAGAC